>NC_057797.1:125853947-125854356 GCF_018294505.1 Triticum aestivum
TGAACAGGACCCCGTGGTGTGGAGGGCTGGATGAACAGTAGACGGTGGAGGGGTGCCCGTGGAGGGGTGGTTGAACAGTAGCCGGTGGAGTAGCGCGCGGTGGAGGCTGGATGAACAGGAGCCCGTGGAGGCTGGAGGAGGTCGACGGTAGCCCGTGGAGGATGGAGGAGGTCGACGGTGGAGATGAACAGTATCCCGTGGAGTCCCGTTTTGCGGTACGCCACACCCCTCCCGATGAACAGGACCCCGTTTCGACCGTAGGAGGTCCGTTTCGTCTGTTTTGCGGTACGCCACACCCCTCCCGATCAACAGGACCCCAGTTTCGACCGTAGGAGGTCCGTTTTGTCCGTTTTGCGGTATGCCACACCCCTCCTGATCAACAGGACCCCGTTTCGACCGTAGGAGGTCC
>NC_057797.1:126551526-126585647 GCF_018294505.1 Triticum aestivum
CGCCGGCAGCCCCGCGCCCCGCGACGCGACGCCCCACCTCCGTGAAGCTCCGGGCGACCGCCTCCTCGTCGCCGGTGGCCTCTCCGGCGAGAGATCCGGCCGCCGCGGCTCCTTTTTTTTCCGGCGGTCCTCGAGCTGCTACAGTGCCCTGAACGCGCCTCGGTTTCCGTGCAAACCCTAGATCTGTCCCGGAGAGGTTGATTTTTTTTCACTAAGTCCCGGATATTTTCAGTTCAAGTGCTCCTGTTCTCGGCTCCGTAACTTTGCATCCGTAGCTCCGATTCATGCATATAGCATATCAAAATGTTCACCTCAGAGAGTACATCATTTAATTCCATTGCATCATTTTCATTTGAGCTCATCTTGATGCCCGAAATGCTGTTAGAAGAGGGCTACTTGAGTTAATTGTCAGATCTGCTACTCCGTTTAGCACTTTTGTCATTTTTGCCATGATTAATGTGTGCATGCTATGACCTGATGCTCTACATATGTTTTGTTAAGGGTTTTGTCATCTTTCCATAGGTGCAACCCATGTATTCTTAGGATGTGTGTGGTGACTTGTGCAAGCTTGCAAAGTGGTGCGCTTGCTAATTCTGTTTTCAGGGACTTAGTGATCCGTGCCTCTTTTGAGGATGATCAGTAAGGATGTTTTGTTAATATTGTAGTGCTATATCCATCCATGTCTTTGTTTGCAATTATGGAGCACCCTAGCTCGAGTCAATCGAGCTCTACTTTTGCTACTTTGTGAATCTGGGCAGATTGTCAACTTGTTTGCAATTTTGCCGATGATGTTGTAGTTGATCCGTGCATGCTATGTTATTATTCTTGCCATGTCTCGCTTGCATTTTGTGCCTTCTTGATGGGTGTATGCTTGTCTTGCCATGACTTGCACCATAGTGAGTGCATCGAGCTCGTAAAGATGCCTACTTGAGTTATATTTCAGCATGTGCCAGTTTTCACTAAGTATGAAAAACTGATTATGTTTTTGCCATGTTCACATGCTTGCAATTGTATTTTTCGATCCCTTTTGGCTCAAGGTCACTAAGGGACTTTTGTTAAGATCTTTGAGTAGCTCCCTTCCATGCTTTACTCTGCCATTTTCAGGTCCTGTAGCAGGTAGTTTTGTTGCTCCGAAGAGGGCTACCTGATCTGAAATTCCAGACAAGTGTTAATTTCACAAAGTCTGAGATCTGTTGGCCATTTGCATTTTTGCCATGTTTGTTTGAACCTGTTAATGGACGAATTAGCCGTAGCTCAGTGCTAGACTTTTGTTAAGCATCTTGTAAGCATCCCTGCCATTTATTTTGTTGTCATGTTTGGGTGCTGTAGCATGTTCATCTCATTGCATTTAGATGCCTACTTGCTGTAAATCGCAGACCGGTGTCATTTTGAATCGCTTGCCATTTCCAAACCGTAACTCCGATTCCGGCGTTCTTTATATCGTTTTCAAGCGATTTCATCTCATCTTTCCAGTGGCATACTTGGATTTCCAAGTTGAGGCCAGGTTCATGCATTTCCTGTCATATCTTGCATTTTGCATCCCGCATCGCATTCCGCATAGCATATCATCTTTGCATCGTGTTGTTTGAGTTGCACGTGGTTGATTGTATCCTTGTTGCTTGTTTGTCTTGTTTGGGTAGAGCCGGGAGACGAGTTTGCTAATGAGGAGCCCGTTGAGTTTGCTTTCAAGGATCCAGTCAACTCTAACAACTGTGCAGGCAAGATGATCATACCCTCGAAATCACTACTATCTTTGCTATGCTAGTTTGCTTGCTCTTTTGCTATGCCATTGCTACGATGCCTACCACTTGATTGCAAGCCTCCCAAATTGCCATGTCAAACCTCTAACCCACCATGTCCTAGCAAACCGTTGATTGGCTATGTTACCGCTTTGCTCAGCCCCTCTTATAGCGTTGCTAGTTGCATGTGAAGATTGGAGGCCATTCCTTGTTGGATCATTTATTTACTTGTTGGGATATCATTATATTACTTTGTTATCTTAATGAATCTATATACTTGGTAAAGGGTGGAAGGCTCGGCCTCTCGCCTAGTGTTTTGTTCCACTCTTGCCGCCCTAGTTTCCGTCATATCGGTGTTATGTTCCCGGATTTTGCGTTCCTGACGCGGTTGGGTTATAATGGGAACCCCTTGACAGTCCGCCTTGAATAAAACTCCACCAGCAATGCCCAACCTTGGTTTTACCATTTGCCACCTAGCCTTTTCCCTTGGGTTTCGTGGACTCAAGGGTCATCTTATTTTAACCCCCCCCCCGGGCCAGTGCTCCTTTGAGTGTTGGTCCAACCTAGAGCACCGTGCGGGGCCGTCCCTTGGCAACTTGGGTTACGTTGGCTCCCGTACGCTTAGCTTATCCGGTGTGCCCTGAGAACGAGATATGTGCAGCTCCTATCGGGATTTGTCGGCACAGCGGGCGGTGTTGCTGGACTTGTTTTACCATTGTCGGAGTTGTCTTAAATTACCGAGATACCGAGTCTGATCGGAACATCTTGGGAGGAGGTCTATTCCTTCGTTGACCGTGAGAGCTTGTCATGGGCTAAGTTGGGACTCCCCTGCAGGGTTTGAACTTTCGAAAGCCGTGCCCGCGGTTATGGGCAGATGGGAATTTGTTAATGTCCGGTTGTAGATAACTTGAACCTTAATTAATTAAAATGAATCAACTGAGTGTGTTACCGTGATGGCCTCTTCTCGGCGGAGTCCGGGAAGTGGACACGGTGTTGGAGTAATGTTTGCGCAGGTTGTTCTCTAGTTTCTCGCTCGTGCTTTGCCTCCTCTTCTCGCTCTCTTTTGTGAATAAGTTAGCCACCATATTTGCTAGTCGCTTGCTGCAGCTCCACCTCATACTTTTACCTTACCCATAAGCTTAAATAGTCTTGATCGCGAGGGTGCGAGATTGTTGAGTCCCTGTGGCTCACAGATACTTCCAAAACCAGCTTGCAGGTGCCGATGAATCCGTGTAGATGACGCAACCAAGCTCAAGGAGGAGCTCATTGAAGATCTTGTCGCTTTGTGTTGTTCCATTCTAGTTGATTAGTAGTGGAGCCCAGTTGGGGTCGATCGGGGACCTTTGTCGCATTTGGGGTTCTTCTTTTATTTTGGTTCCGTAGTCGGACCTTGATTGTATTTGGATGTTGTAATGCTTTATTCATGTAATTGTGTGAAGTGGCGAGTGTAAGCCAACTATGTATCTTTTTCCCCTATTGTATTACTTGGGTTGTGTGAAGATTGCCTCACTTGCGACATTGCTTTCAATGCGGTTATGCCTCTAAGTCGTGCTTCGACACGTGGGAGATATACCCGCATCGAGGGCATTACAAGTTGGGGAAGGAGAGTGCATCTACATACCCTTGTAGATCGCTAAGCGGCAGCGTTCAAGTGAACGGGGTTGATGGAGTCGTACTCGTCGTGATCCAAATCACCGATGATCCTAGTGCCGAATGGACGGCACCTCCGCGTTCAACACACGTACATCCCGGTGATGTCTCCTACACCTTGATCTAGCAAGGGGAGAAGGAGAGGTTGGGGAAGACTCCATCCAGCAGCAGCACGACGGCGTGGTGGTGGTGGGGGAGCGCGGGACTCCAGCAGGACTTCGCCATGCACTACGAGAGACGAGGAGGGAGAGGGGTAGGGCTGCGCCAACAGGGGAGGAACTTCATGTGTTGGGTTGCCCCTTTGCCTCCACTATATATAGGGGGAGAGGGAGGGCTGCGCCCCCACCTAGGGTTTCCTCCCTAGGGGTGGCGGCAGCCCTAGATCCCATCTAGGGTGGCGGCCACAAGGGGGAGAGGGGGAGGCGCACCTGAGGTGGGCCTTAGGGCCCATCTGCCCTAGGGTTTGCCCCCCTCCCCTCTTGGAGGCGCCTTGGGCCTTGGTGGGAGGCGCCCCAGCCCACCTAGGGGCTGGTCCCTTCCCACTATTGGCCCATGTAGGCCTCCGGGGCTGGTGGACCCCTGGACCCCTCCGATGGTCTCAGTACACTACTGGTGATGCTCGGAACACTTCCGGTGGCCAAAACCATACTTCATATATATATTAATCTTTACCTCCGGACCATTCCGGAACTCCTCGTGACGTCCGGGATCTCATCCGGGACTCCGAACAACATTCGGTAACTGCGTACATACTTTCCCTATAACCCTAGCGTCATTGAACCTTAAGTGTGTAGACCCTACGGGTTCGGGAGTCATGCAGACATGGCCGAGACAACTCTCCGGTCAATAACCAACAGCGGGACCTGGATACCCATGTTGGCTCCCACATGTTCCACAATGATCTCATCGGATGAACCATGATGTCAAGGATTCAATCAATCCTGTATACAATTCCCTTTGTCCATCGGTACGATACTTGCCCGAGATTCGATCGTCGGTATCCCGATACCTTGTTCAATCTCGTTACTGGCAAGTCTCTTTACTCGTTCCGTAACACATCATCCCGTGATCAAATCCTTGGTCACATTGTGCACATTATGATGATGTCCTACCGAGTGGGCCCAGAGATACCTCTCAGTTTACACGGAGTGACAAATCCCAGTCTCGATTCATGCCAACCCAACAGACACTTTCAGAGATACCTGTAGTGAACCTTTATAGCCACCCAGTTACGTTGTGACGTTTGGTACACCCAAAGCACTCCTACGGTATCCGGGAGTTGCACAATCTTGTGGTCTAAGGAAATGATACTTGACATTAGAAAAGCTTCAGCAAACGAAGTATACGATCTTTGTGCTAGGCTTAGGATTGGGTCTTGTCCATCACATCATTTTCCTAATGATGTGATCCCGTTATCAACGACATCCAATGTCCATGGTCAAGAAACCGTAACCATCTATTGATTAACGAGCTAGTCAACTAGAGGCTTACTAGGGACATGGTGTTGTCTATGTATCCACACATGTATCTGAGTTTCCAATCAATACAATTCTAGCATGGATAATAAACGATTATCATGAACAATGAAATATAATAATAATAACTAGTTTATTATTGCCTCTAGGGCATATTTCCAATAGTTAGCAGGCAGCCCTTTCAACCAAGTACGAGTCGGCCCATCCAACATCATGGTGAAATACTTAGCACATACAGCGTCACTAACATCCAGCATCTCCATGGCCATCTCATAGCTCTCAATCCACGCCTTAGGGGGCTGATCCGCCGTATAATTAGGCACCTTATGAGGGCCCTTGAAATCTTAGGCAAATGCTCATTGCGCAGAGCCGACACTAAACATGCCACACCCAATGTTTAGATGTCACATCTGCCTCCATAGATGCTGACAGATAAACAGGAGATTGTTGTTGAGCCGCTAGCTGAGCTGTAACACCCATGATGCGGCTATATCTCCCACGTGTCGGAGCATGACTTAGAGGCATAACCGCATAGTAGGCATGTCGCAAGAGGGGTAATCTTTACACAACCCATGTACTGAATAAGAAAGGGATAAAGAGTTGGCTTACAATCGCCACTTCGCACAATACATGAATATAGCATTACATCATTCAGATACAATCAAGGTCCGACTACGGAACCAAATAAAGAAAGACAACCCCTAATGCGAAAGATCCCCGATCGCCCCAACTGGGCTCCACGACTGATCAACTGGAAACGGAAACGACATAATGAACACGATCTTCATCGAGCTCCTCCTTGAGCTCGGTTGCGTCACCTGCACGGCATCATTGGCACCTGCAAACTGGTTTTGGAAGTAATATGTGAGTCACGGGGACTCAGCAATCTCACACCCGCGAGATCAAGACTATTTAAGCTTATGGGTAGGAAAAGGTAGTGAGGTGGAGCTGCAGCAAGCACTAGCATATATGGTGGCTAACTTACGCAAATGAGAGCGAGAAGAGAAGCAATACACGGTCGTGAACTAAAAGTGATCAAGAAGTGATCCTGAAACTACTTACGTTCAAGCATAACTCCAACACTGTGTTCACTTCCCGGACCCCGCCGAGAAGAGACCATCACGGCTACACATGCGGTTGATGCATTTTAATTAAGTTAAGTGTCAAGTTCTCTACAACCGGACATTAACAAATTCCCATCTGCCCATAACCGCGGACACGGATTTCAAAAGTTCAAAACCCTGTAGGGGTGTCCCAACTTAGCCCATCACAAGCTCTCACGGTCAATGAAGGATATTCCTTCTCCCAGGATGACTCGGTCAGACTCGGAATCCCGGTTACAAGACATTTCGACAATGGTAAAACAAGACCAGCAAAGCCGCCCGAATGTGCCGACAAATCCCGATACGAGCTGCACATATCTCGTTCTCAGGGCACACCGGATGAGCAGTCCATACAACTAAAACCAACCCTCAAGTTTCCCCGAGGTGGCGCTGCAAGGGGCTCTAGTTTGGACCAACACTCAGAGGAGCACTGGCCCGGGGGTTTAAATAAAGATGACCATTGAGTCTGCAGAACCCAAGGGAAAAAGGCTTAGGTGGCAAATGGTAAAACCAAGGTTGGGCCTTGCTGGAGGAGTTTTATTCAAGGCGAACTGTCAAGGGGTTCCCATTATAACCCAACCGCGTAAGGAACGCAAAATCAAGGAACATAACACCGGTATGACGGAAACTAGGGCGGCAAGAGTGGAACAAAACACCAGGCATAAGGCCGAGCCTTCCACCCTTTACCAAGTATATAGATGCATTAATTAAAGTAAGAGATATTGTGATATCCCAACATATCCATGTTCCAAACATGGAACAAACTTCATCTTCACGTGCAACTAGCAACGCTATAAGAGGGGCTGAGCAAAGCGGTAACATAGCCAAACAACGGTTTGCTAGGAAAGGTGGGTTAGAGGCTTGACATGGCAATGTGGGAGGCATGAAATAGCAAGTGGTAGGTATCGTGGCATAGCAATAGAGCGAGCAACTAGCAAGCAAAGATTGAAGTGATTTCCAGGGTATGGTCATCTTGCTTGAGATCCCGCAAGGAAGAAGAACGAGTCCATGAAGAAGACAAAAGGACGTAGTCAAACGGATCCTCACAAATGCAACGTTATCGGAACTAACCCGAAGAGGCAACACCGGAAAGAAGCAAACAACATAGTAAACAACCACCACATAAACATGCATGATGCACAACCAAAGATGATGCATGTCTGGTTTAATGAAGCATGGCATGGCAAAGTGCAACAAACAACACTACCAATTAAGTGGAGCTCAGTATGCAACGGAGTTGCATATTGAAGAAAACACCACATGCCTTATTTAGTTCTCTCTCGTTTATGTACCCAACAAGATTAAATGTTGATTAGCATGGCAAGAGGGTGAAGCATAATAAAATTAACGGTTTAGAAAAGTTTAAATGAGGCCGGAACAACAAACAACAATTCCGGTAAATCCCCATATGCATTAGCAAGTTAAAGCAACAACAATTTAAGCATTCTTGATGTTGTTATCATGATGCGGATGACATGTGCAAGTTTATGCAATTTTTATTAAAAGTTGACAAGACTATTATGAAGCATTTGTCACCGTGGTGGAAAGAAAAGGGGTGCCACGGCAATGATAACGAAAATGGTGCCACGGCAACGTTCCGGTTCCGGTAACTCGATTGAGATACCGATGCAAAGGAGAAGTGTGCGGATGCATGCAAAAGATGGTGGGGTGCTCCCGGATACCGGGTGTCCCACGAGACGATGGCATGGCAATGGTGAACATGCAAGAAACATGACGGGCATGGTGCAAACGCGAGCATTTCATACAACACCCAACATTCATTCACGGGTGTCGTATCGGTGGTTATACCTTTGAAGCATGCATTATCGGAACGTATCAAGTCGGTGTAGAGGAAGTAGTGGAAGTAGACGTTCTCGTGACGGTAGTGGAAGTAGTGGTACACATCTTAGTGAGGAAGTAGTCGTTTTTGTTCGCGAAGCGGTAGTGGTACATGGTGATCGAGGAACTTTGACGAATCCACGTTCAACGGTAGTCATTCACGACGCTTGTGAATCACGGTTCTTCGGGCAACGGTAGTCGTACACGTCCGTAGGCGTTCAGGTCTTCCGTGGAGGTACTTGATGCATGCGTTACACGGGTCTTCGACGATGGTCGTCGTTCGCACTCCGAGGTCATCGGTAGAGGTACTCGCAATCTCGGCGACGATAGTGGAAGACGTTTTCGTAGGGGTTCAAGTCATCGGTAGCGGTACTTGATGAATCCCAAAACGGTCTTAGGCGTCTTCGCGCGTAGGGGTACTTGGCGTTTCCGCGTCGTCGGTCTTGCCGGTCCCGGACTCGGCAACGTAGTTGTACAAGAGCATCATCGGACTTGTCGAATCCAAAGTCTTCGAGGGTCTTCGTGTAGCCGTTCATGTCGTAGTCAGACTTGGCAAAATGCACACCGACGGTAGTGGAACATGCGTCGGTCATCGTGGTACTAGGGCCCTGATCTTGGCGTGATCCCAAAAAGAAGACACGGCGTTGGGGGAAGACCCGAAAGTGCTCCCGGAGTCAAACGCAGGGTCATGCGCAGCGGTCGAGGAACTGCTGTTTGATGTAGCGGGCTGGCGAGAAGGGACCTGCAGGTCACCGGGGCTTGGCGCGCCGGCAACAAAGGACGACGAGGTGGCGAAGGAGGAGCTCTGCTCCGAGGAGCTGGTTGCCGATGGCGCGATGGACGGCAGGGTCGAGCAGGAGCAGGGACTCGCCGGCAGGGCAGGAACAAGGTGAAGGGGGGTCGGTGATGATGTGCAGAAGGACGGCGAGGTTCGATGACGGTGCATGGGGTCGTGCTGGCATGGGGAGGCGCTGGACTTGGGCTCCGGTGGGAGGGAGGAGGAGGCACAAGAGGTCGAGGCCAGGGCCTCGGGGCGGAGCTTTGAGCTCGGCCGGCAGCGGCCATGGAGAAGGGCGGCGCTGAGGCAGGGTGCACGGGGCTCTCAGACTTGAGCGGCGGCGGAGGTTGGTGGTGCTTGCGGGGCAGCGGAGGTCGCGGGCTGGCAGCGAGGAAGAGATCGAGAGGAGGGAGAGACCATGGGGATCGAGGAGCTGAGCGAGGGGGTCGGGACGAAGGGTGCACGCGAGGAGGAGAGATGACGGCGCTCGGGAGGGAGATGAGGATCGAGCAGGAGGCTCTCCCCTGGCGCTAGGGTTAGCGAGGGAGAGAGCCTGGGCTGGCCTTTGGTCGCCTGGAGGCCCAGCTTGACCTTGGGCCACTTCGGTGGGAAGGGAAAAGCCAGTAGGCCTGCTGGGCTGTTGGGCTCCTTTCTCTCTCTCTCTCTCTCTCTCTCTCTCTCTCTCTCTCTCTCTTTCCATTTTAGAACAAAATAGAAAAAGAGAAAGAAAAGGTAGGGGTGGAATCTAGGCATGGGGATAATTTTCACGGACTTGTAAAAATGTGCACGGTCCACGAAAAATAGGAGAGGCATGATTGAAAGATGTAATTCAAACTCATTTGAATTTAATTCAAATGGGTTTGAACTAGGGCTTGGTTTTAGAAGTGTCCAAAAATGTTCGGATTTTTGGTGGAGCTCCGGAAAATGATGAAAGAATAAATGGCAAGGTTAGAGAGTCAACACTTGAAGAAGAAAAGGCCAAGGGATTTAATATGCAAGTGTGTTAAGGTGAATTCCAAATAAATGGAATATTTTATAATAGCTCCACTAATATCGGGAGGATATGTTATAAAGAGAAGTCATCCTTCCCTCGATTTAAATGGATCGAAGATCCATACGATTTATTTAAAAGAGTTTTGAAACGGTTGCAATATTAATGGCATGATGACATGATGCAATGATGAATGCAATGAACCAAACAAAACACACGACGAAACCCGGAAACCCTGGAAGGCATCTCAAACTCCGGTCTTGGGGCGTCACATGAGCCGCCAGCTCTGCCTTCCGATGCGCCCTGCCCTGATCCACCAAAGTCTGAGCATCGACACCACCGCACGCTAGGTCATGTCTACGAGGTTGGTTATGGTGTTGTTCACTGCTTGAAACTGCTGGCGAGTCAATGTGCCCGCTATAACTCTGGCTTGGCCGAGGGGTTGAGTGAATCCGTTCATGGCTATACGAAGCAGCCTGTTGAGCCACGACCATCTGAAGAAGTTCTCTAGCCCTCCGCGTCTCTATCGCAGCTGGAGATTTGCCTTCCACTGGAAGAGCCCCAATCGTGATGCCGCAGCAATCATGTTATCCAAAGGGTTAGAATAATGACCCGGCGGTGTCGGAACATGCTGAGGCGGAGTCACATCCAAACGAGGCGGATCCAAAGTACGCGGCTGAACCAGTGCTCCAGTCATGGGCGCCTCAACCTCCCGGTTCACCACGGGCGGGTCACTGGTCCCTGCCCCCGGCGTGTTCAAAAGGTTTCTCGCATCGTACTCCATAGGTAAGCGACTCTGGTGTCTCCTTCTCATGACGGCATTTGAAGCGTTTCGATCCAAGGTAAGTCGGAATGACTCTGCCTGAATCTGTTGTGCCTGAGTGTCCAAAGCAGCTCGCTCCGTGACCATCCTAGCGTTCTCAGCCGCCAGCTCTTCCTTGGCTTGAGCTATCTCATCTCGTAACTTTGCAACATCCACCTTATGTTGTTCTTGAGTGTACAGGGTTACCTCCACCCCCATCAAAGTCACCAAAGCCTCCAACAACTTTATCGAAATATGAGCCTGTGGGCGCGCAGAGCCGCTAGCACCAGCCGTCGCCGTAGCCGTTGAGCTGGAGGTCATGGCCGTGGCGATCGTTGAGCCAAGTGCTGGCTGTGTACCGGCCATGAAGGTCGCAACTGGTTCATAGGGGTCTGGAATACTGTCACCATTGGAACAACCCCCAAGTCGGCCATCCTGTAGTTGATATATTGAATTGGTCTCACTGGTTGACGATTCACCATCCGAGTAGATGGTCGGTTCACCATCAGACGCAGATCCTTTCTCAAAGTCCGTCCCATGGATGAAACCAACAAAGGCACGCTTCACAGCGGCTTGAACCTTGGCAGGTTGTGCACGCTGAGCCGTCTCGATGATGTCGGTGCAAATGTCCGGCTCAGGCCCGATTCACCGACCTTGTCGATGAAGGCCTGGATTCCGCCGAAGGGGACCCGGTACCCATACTGAATTGAGCCGGCCTCGGGGCCCCAGCCAACGTCGCCGATGTAGAGCTTGCCGCAACGACTCTTGGTCATCCGGCCCATAGTGTATCCCTTGATCCCTGTGAAGTTTCCCTTCAAGAACTCGAAACCACCGTGCGCTGGCCCCATGGTGGGTGCCAACTATCATGGACTTAACACGGCAGATGCCCTAGTGAAAGGACATGGAGCCGTCGCAACTAGGTTAGCTTGAAGGGGTTAAATGGGACAAAGGACACGAAGAGTTTACCCAGGTTCGGCCCCCCTCAACGAGGTAAAAGCCTACTCCTGCTTTGTGTTGTATTGCTAGGGTTTCGATTACCAGGGAGCGAATATGCTTGACCTAGCTCTCGATTGTTTGTTACCTGTCCTCAACCCGCCGTCGGGTCACCCCTTTATATACACAGGTTGATGCTCGGCGGCTTACAAAGTCCCGGTCGGCTCATACACAGTGTGTCCGGCTCGGTGACTAACTAAGCTTGCCTTACAGCATTTCCAACAGCCGTGCAACGTGCCGCGTGCTAAAAACTCATTTGTCGCGCGCCGTTCGCCTGGTTTGGCGCGGCCGGCGGCGCTGGCTCCAGCAGCCACATCAAAATTGAGCGCGCGCGCGTAGCTCCAGCGGCCGTGCTAAAATGCAGCATGCGTAAACATTGCGTACATTTTTTAAATGATAAATAAAATTCATAGATAGAAAACAATACATAGATATTTTAGATAGTTCCATAGCATAGATAGATAGATAAAAACTACAGTGCAACAACATAAAACTACTAGATAGTGCAACTACAGCCTACTCCCAGTCGTCGTCACCATCATCATCATCGCCATCCTCGCTGGTCTGGTCCGAGGTATCGAGCCACATGTCCTCCCAACGATCATCATCAGACATAAAGATCGTCTGCCCACCATTCTGAACGATATCGCACTGCGATATCGCCAGGGCCTTCCGCCGACGCCTGTCCAACCACTCATCGCGGCGCCTTTGCGTCTCCTGCTCGTGGCGCCTTGCCCAGTAGGCTTGCTCATAGGTGACGTCCTCCGGGTGGCGCCGGCGCCACTCCACCATGACCCGCTCGTCCTCCTGGGTGACGAGGAGGCGGCGCTGCCGCTCAGCGTGCTCCACACGGTCTTGTGCCATGTTAAGACGAGGCGGCGGGACGACATCCACCGCCTGCTGGAGCGTGTCCACGTCTTGGAAGTTCATCTGCGGGCGTGGCCTGCCTAGGTGCCACGCCGCCGCGTCGTACGCGCGGGCGGCCTCGTGCGCCATCTTGAAGGTGCCGAGGCCGAGCCGGAGTTCGCCGGACCGTATCTCGGAGTAGTACTCGCCGTTGGGGCGCTGGCGGACGCCGCGGTAGCCTGACGCTCCTCGGCGGCGTGGCGGCATGGTGGCGCGTCGGTGGCGGGGCGCTGGAGCGGTGGAGGCGCGCGTGGCAGCGGAAGCAACGAGGAAACGATGGAGGCGCGCGTGGCAACGGAAGAGGAAGTGTGTGGAATAGCCGCGTGGCGAGCGCCGCAATTTAAAGGCGCGCCGGAAGCGGTGCGTCAAAAATAGCGCGCGAGCTGCCGCCTTTTCCCGCGCGCGCCCAAACGGTTCCCACGCACGTGAGTTCCCCGCCACCGCTGGAGCGCGCCGAAACGTCCCACGCGCGCTAAAAACTCGGTTTACCACGCGCACGCCTTTTGGGGCTACTGTTGGAGATGCTCTTATACAAGTTATACATGTGGTGGTTCATCCGCTTGGGCCTCAAGTCGCCTCTGGGTCTTGTGCCATCCATAGGCTTGCTATGACCTGCCATCTTTATTGATAAATCGCCAGCGGTATGACCCAGCCCCTCCTGGGTGGTTCACACCCAGTAGTTATATCCCCAACAGGCCGCGAGGTTCTCTTCCCGAGAGGAGATATCCTTCTCCTTGGCATCCAAGAATGTTGTGCGCTCCGCCAGACGAGCCTCCCGGGCAGCAACGTCCTCCTTCTCCATGAAGATCGTCTCATATTGCCGCAAAAGGACTTGGAATTGCTTTCCATGCCACTCGCGCAGCTCGCTACCCTTGTCCATCAGCTTCTAGTCCACTTTGTTGGCCAAATTGTGCTGCTCCTTGAGCGCCTTCCATTTTTGGCTGTGTCGGTTATGCATCTGCTTAATACCTGTCGCCACGGACTCTAGGAAGGACAAGTCCATGGCGATGGTGACGGAGTCATCTGCCTCTTCAACCCCCTGGTACAACGGTGCTAAGATGCACTGGATCTCTTCATCAAGTTTCGCGCTCGTCTCCACTGACGAACCGGGGGCTCCGAGTCCAGGTTGCGCGAGTACCAACGCCAATTGACTCGAAGCTGGCCGCAGGGTCCCCGCCAAGGTGCCAAATGAGGGAAGGGGGTTCATGGTTTGGAGGGGGATTTTCTCTTCAATCAGTACCCCCAATCCTGGCGCATTGCCGGAGGTTTTCTCGGTTTCCTTCGAGAGCTCCTAGATACCCCCGGCAGTGTGTTCCTGCCCCTCCATGGCAGCTATCTTGACGGCCTCCTCCACAACATCTTTCCCTATGCTGGCCACCTCCTCTAGCAGCTCAGGATCTTCAATCGAAGGGGCTGCAAGCAAAGACAACAAGCAATGATAAGGACGCAAAAGCGTTGGAGGACCAGGGACATGGAGCGAGATGATAAAAGCAGCAGAACACAAAAGAGCAAACGAGTTGCATGTAGATGTCTGCTGTGGGGGAGCTTCGGTTTCCCAGGCAACATCAGTTGTTGGGCCATGGCCATCGTCCCCTTCCCGGTAACCACGGTGTCGTCTTGGCCAGACCCTTCCGTGGAAGCCCTCGTCGGGGATCCCTCGACTCGATCGATGGGCGGGTGGGCCCCTCCTGGAAGGACTCTCCCTGAGTGTCTTCCCCCCTCCTCTGGCTGAGGAGGTGGGGAGCTCTCCTGCATCATTTTTGGTGGGAGGAACCAGTCATGTGCTTTCGAGCTGGGGGCTGGGCTGGGGGCTTGGCATCGGATCATTCGTGCTGCTTCCCGCCAAGCCCACGCCCTCCATGGACTTCAGCAGCTCCGCGTGCCTGAGCCGTTTGACCCGGTGGATGAGGGTCTCCTCCTCCTCCTCTTCCCTGTCAAAGGCCGCAAACAAGATCAATCAGCAAACCGGCGAACACAGAGAAACTGCAACAAGCAAAGAAGGGTGTTTTTCCTTACTCATCGTCAATAAGCATGGAGCTCAGCACGAACTCCATGGGTGGTGAAGGTGCTCTGCTCCTCTTCAGGGTCGGGGAGGCAGAGCTTCCCAACAACTTCGAGCCCTACTGAGACGCAGGGGGCTCCGGCGAGGATGAGCTATGACAGGAGCTCGAGTCAGACCGGGAGCTGGAGTCGACTCCCGTGGTCGCCCATCGCTTGGCGGGAGGGGTTTTGGCCCCGGAAAGACGAGAAGATTGCCGGCGCACCATGTCCGACTTGCTACCCTTGGAGGAGGTCTTCTTTACTTTCTTGGCAGTGGGTGCAGGAGCAGGAACCGCTGCTCCCCGGCTAACCGCCCGCCTATGAGGGCGCTGATCCAAGACTGGCTCGGGGGCTTGAGGGCCTGCTGCGAGCCACTCCTCCCCGGGCTGCTCCGTCTCCTCAGCTCTGTCCTCTTCCGGGGCCTCTACTGCCGCGGTGTATAAGGCATCAATCCTAGCAGGCTCATCCCCAGCAGGATCATCCCCGGCAACCCCCTCTGTGGCGTGCGCCTCGCTTTTGCCATGGGAGGAGCCTTCGTCCTCTTCCTCCTTCGCTCTTCCGGCCTTCGCCTTTTCGGTGGCTCGGAATGCCTTGTCCTCCTCAATCCGCCTCTTGATGAACTCCTCCTCCACCATGGAGGCACACTTGAACATGTTGCATTCCACCCTGGTAGCCCTTTCTACCAAGCTGGAGGACCACGCAAGCTCTACATTGATACGTCTTCAATGTATCTATAGTTTTTGATTATTCCATGTTATTATATTATCAATCTTGGATGTTTTATAATAATTATAGTCATTTTATATCATTTTTGGTACTAACCTATTGACATAGTGCCAAGTGCGAGTTGTTGTTTTTTGCATGTTTTTTACATCGCAGAAAATCAATACCAAACGGAGTCCAAGCATAGTGAAACTTTTTGTGGAATTTTTATGGACCAGAAGACACCCAATGGGCCGGAGAAGCACCTGGGAGGTGCCCCGAGGGGGGCATAACCCACCAGGGCTTGCCTGGGCCCCCAGGCATGCCCAGGTGAGTTGTGCCCACCTCCATGGCCTCCTGCACCGCCTCTTCGCTCTATAAATACCCCAATACTCCAGAAACCCTAGAGGAGTCGACGAAAATTAATTCCAGCCGCCGCAGAGTCCAGAACCACCAGATCCAATCTAGACACCATCACGGAGGGGTTCACCACTTCCATTGGTGCCTCTCCGATGATGCGTGAGTAGTTCTTTGTATACCTTCGGGTCCGTAGTTAGTAGCTAGATGGCTTTCTCTCTCTCGTTTGATTCTCAATACAATGGTCTCTTAGAGATCTATATGATGTAACTCTTTTGCGGTGTGTTTGTTGGGATCCGATAAACTTTGAGTTTATGATCAGATCTATCTCTTTTTATCCATGAAAGTTATTTGAGTTTCTTTGATCTTTTATATGCATGATTGCTTATAGCCTCGTATTTCTTCTTTGATATTTGGGTTTTGTTTGGCCAACTTGATCTATTTATCTTGCAATGGGAAGAGGTGCTTTGTAGTGGGTTCGATCTTATGGTGCTTGATCCCAGTGACAGAAGGGGGACCGACACGTATGTATCGTTGCTACTAAGGATAAAACGATGGGGTTTATTTCTATATAAATAGATCTTTTCTACATCATGTCATCGTTCTTATTGCATTACTCTGTTTCTCCATGAACTTAATACACTAGATGCATGCTGGATAGCGGTCGATGTGTGGAGTAATAGTAGTAGATGCATGCAGGAGTCGGTGTACTAATCTTGGACGTGATGCCTATATAATGATCATTGCCTGGATATCATCATGATTATTTTAAGTTCTATCAATTGCCCAATAGTAATTCGTTTACCCACCGTTTGCTATTTTTCTCGAGAGAAGCCACTAGTGAAACCTATGGCCCCCGGGTCTCTTTCTCATATTATTTGCCTTTGCGATCTATTTTATTTGCCTTCTATTTTCAGATCTATTGAACCCAAAAATACAAAAATACATTGCTACAATTTATTCTCATTTATTTTATTTGGCATTCGGTCTATTAAACTACTACAATTTATTCATGTCTGTCTGCCAATTTCTGGCGCCGTTACCCGAAAGGGATTGACAGCCCCTTTAATACGTAGGGTTGCGAGTATTTGTTATTTGTGTGCGGGTGTTGTTTACGTGTTGTTGCTTGGTTCTCCTACTGGTTCGATAACCTTGGTTTCATCACCGAGGGAAATACCTACCGTCGATGTGTTACATCATCCCTTCCTCTTTGGGGAAATACCGACGTACCTTCAAGCCGCATTAAAAGGAATTTCTGGCACCGTTGCCGGGGAGGATCTTCAACATATACCAGGTTCCTAATCACAAATCTCATCTCCTCACAATTTACATTAGTTGCCATTTGCCTCTCGTTTTCCTCTCCCCCACTTCACAAAAATTTTCCGTATTATTCGCCCTCTTTTTCGTTCGCCATTTTTCTTGCCGGATCTGTTTTTGTGTGCAATCTTGTTTGCCGTTATTATCATCATGGATAGTTTGAGGGTACCATCCATCCTCCTGAGACCGTCCCTAAGAAGAAGAAGCAGCTACTCCTCCAAGGTCCTCAGGAGGCCGGGGCGTCCAATGGTCGTGCCTCAAGCCCCATGCCCACTGATGGGGCGCCTTCCCCTCTCGCATAGGAAGGCGCGCTCCCCCCCTCTAAGGTTGGGCTCGGGAGCTCCCCTCTGGAGGGCCTCTGACCTGGCCGGCGCCACGAGGGAGGCGTTCGGGCACCATGTAGAGGCATGCTTCAACGCGTGCTTCCACGAGCAGGGCTCAAGGTGCCAGGCGCTCAGGAGTTCATCACAAGGCAATCGAAGAGCTTCAGGAGGCGCGAGCCATGCACGGCCAGTGCCACCCCGCATCACTCAGCGCAGCTGCTGCCCTGACATGGGTGGCAAGCTGCGCGTCTGCGTCAACATCCCAGAGCTCAACAGGGCCGCTTCTCAGGAGCACTTCTGGTCGTCCCGCGTCAGCTGGAATGGGGGCTGCCCCAGCAGCTATGTCTGCATGCCGTCCGGCCTGCTGAACATGGCTGCCACGCACCAGTGCTACATGCAGGGCATCCTGGCGGCTCACGAGGCCAAGTGCCAGGCAACCCTGACGGAGGAGGCGCCGAACCCTCGTGAGCCTCCTGGACCTCCGGAGCCCCTCGAGGCTCAGGAGCCGGACGACTCATGAAGAACGACCTCTTCGGTGCACATCTTCAGCTGCCCCAACACTTCTTCAGCGACGGTGCCAGGTGACTTTTCGGTTTTTTCAATTGAGGGCGCCCCTCGGGCTGCATTATCCTCAAGTTGTACGGGTCCGCCCCTCCAGCATGTATTGTTTTGCGCATATATCAAAACTGGCATTATCCTTTCATGAGTCGCTTTATATTATCACTTGCATGACCGGTGCTTCGCCACCATGATCGTCATGCGCCCTCACAAACCCACCCGCGGCCGCCTCATGATGAAGGACTGGCACAGCGTCTGTGCTCGGGTCCATGCCTGCAGCGTCGCTAAACCCAAGTGGTCGAGCTCTGTCTCGCGGGCCAGCTCCCTTGTACATCACCTCCCGTGGTCCTTGGTGCCTTGTTCTCGCATGAGCTAATCGAGAGCGGATGAGTCAGGGCGTGCGGCCCGGTGCCTCGCCGCCGCGGGAACCGCGCGCCGGTTGTCTTTCTTTAGGATTATTGCATGAGAAGACTGGGCACGGCATCTGTGCTCGGGTCCGTCCCTGCAGCGTTGATAAAACCAGCCGTTGAGCTCTGTCTGGTGGGTCTGCCCCGTTCACGTCACCTCCTGGAGTTGTTGGTGTTTGGCCTTCTCATGTGATATCCTCCGGAGATTCACTCGGCACAGGCCACCTAAACACCTCGCGGGGTCCTTACAAATGTTCCGAACCAAAATTCAAGCACAACCCGCCTTGAGGTAGGGCCTCGTGAGTCCCGCGCTGGCTCACGGGTGCCCATATACACCTCCTCCAGTCCTATCGTGCTAGCCACGTGTCAGGACAGGGTTGTACACGCCCTAGAGTCTCCCTTCAGAGGAAACTTCCACCCACGCACCAGTGGAAGCCCCATGCCCCACGCTGGCGGACGATGTGGTCAAGGAGCGGCCATGCCCATGCAAGAGTGGAAGAACCATGCTCTGCATTGTTTAATAAACAACTGAGGGCGTCGTAGCGACTGTACTAACCTCAGGAGGGCCACTAGGCTCGTGGCCCAACCTCACCGCGCCACTGTCCCTACGGGAGGGCCGCGCGAGGGAGCTGGGCACGGTGGATGTGCCCAGGTCACACCTGGCGCATGCCACCTCACTAGGTCTCTCGCACCTGGTCTTCATGCGACCCTCCCAGGCAAAAGCTAACGAGGAAAGGTAAGGGAGCTCCAGATTAGCCCAAACGATGCTCACATTTCCTTCATGAGGGTTGTCCGTACGTCAAGGGGGACCCCTGAGCATCGCGACTCAGGGGCCTCACTGGCCACGTAGCCCCTCACCCCTTGGCCTTGTCCTAGTAATCCGGACGACCCAACGGTGGATGAGGTATGCGCAGGACCGGGCCCTGCCGATGCAGAACACTAAAGCAAACAGAAAGGAAATCGAGCACGGAAAGGAGATCGTGGAGTCCTATCAAATTATTAGAAAGCATAGTGTATGACAAGTCCAAGAAGAAGTTTTCACGCCTCCACGAGGCACGGCAAATGTCACAGGGTCAAACTAGGAGGAAGCGCCGCCATCACCTCGGTCGCCGACGTCGCCCACCATGGGGAGCTCATCATCGACAACACCTCCACCGTCTCCGCCCCCAGCTCAGTCGCCGCAACCTTGGGGTTGACGCAGAGGAACTTCTCCAGCAGGGTTTTCACCTGCTTCTCCACGGCCTCAGCAGTAGGGTCGCGGGACTCTAGATCCACCGACTCGATCAAAGTGCCAAGGTCAAAGCTTGGATCCTGGAGATGGAGGTGGCTGAAAACACATGTCGCGGCTGCAGTGAAAAGCACGTGGCACTCCTCTTCTACCATGGAGCCCACTCAGCGGTAATGCCCTCGAGCTCCTCGGCGAGCTTGGCAAGACCGGCAAAACCATCGTCTGGAGTCGCCAGTGGCTTCTCATACCCTTCTCCGTAAAGGGAGTGCAGCGCCATGCGGGGCCTCAGCTTGAGGAAGATGGAGGCGTCGCGTCCCACAGCTGTCGCCTTCTCGGCCACAGCGATGGTCTTCTTCCTGGCCTCCCGCCGGGTCGTCTCCTCAGAAACAAGCTTGTCATGGGACGCCTGGGCCCTGTCCGCCTCCTCCTTCAGCTTGCCCAAACGGCTCCGCTCCACAGCCTGTTCCTGGGCTGCCTGGTTCATCTCGGCATCATGATCGATGAGCGCAGCCTCCCATGCCTGAGCTCCTCCTCCCACTCTTGGAGTCGACGGGTGTGGGTGGCCTCCTCTTCGTGGAGGGCCTTCAGCTCGGCTTCCCATGTTGTAGCGTTCCTTGGCGGACGCTGCGTTGACCAGCACCGCGTCGCGAGCCGTTATGGCCTCGCCGGCCTCCTTCCTACCCTCCATGGCGGCAGCCTCGGCCCGGCCCCAGGCCGTCCTGGCGGACGCGTCAGCCTGGAGCCACCCCGAAGATCAGCCCCAGACACCCCGACACCATGCACTTGTCAGCGTCCTGAAGATCGGTTCGGAGCTGTCCAGTGCGGTGTAGGCCTCCTCTAGAGCATCGGGCCTGGCAGAGGGGCCGTGGTCCGCCAGCACGATGGCCTGGGGAGGAGGCGGCGCCCAGTGCCTGGACTGGCGCCGCCATAGTAGCAAGGGTAGCAGGGGGCTCTGGAGCCCCCAAACCCCCCGCGGGTGCGACGGGGATAGCTGGCTCCGGGGTTTGCTAGATCATGGGAGCGGCCTCCTCCTAAGGCTCTGCCACCGAGCTCTGAGGGGCTCGGTCCATCACGGGGGAGCGTAAGGCGGCCTCCTCGTCCCGCGCCAGGACCGCCGCGGTTTGGGCGATCGGTGCGGCCTTATGGGTCTCGGCTTCCTCCTTCTTCCTCTTCACCACGGGCTTCGCACTGGTTGCCAGGAGAAGAGCACCGTGGGCATGGCATCACGGATGGCGAACAAACACAAGGTAAAATACTTACTCATCGGTGGCAATGTACGACCTTTTTCTGGCCAGGACTGCGGCGCCCCCGGTCTTCCTGAGCGCGGGCTTCGTCGCGCCCTGAGGATCAACTAGGCGCACGACAACTGGCTTCGAGGTGGTAGCGATGGGCGACAAGGCGGGGGCGTCGCCCCGAGGAAGTGATGCCGCCTCGCCCTTCTTCAGAGTCGCTCGGCCGAGCCTCCACAAGGGGGTGCCCCCAGACCTTGTAACGACCCCGGTGGAGCGCGGGGATTCCCCGACAAAGTGCTCGGCGGCGGCGTCATTAGAGAGATCACGGAGAAGCTCTGCAACGGGGGAGAGGTCTTCGCCCCATCGTCTACGGTCGCCTCCGAGTCCTCCCCTCCCTTCCCCTCGGAGTCCTCCCTAGAGAACACCGGCACCGGGGAGGTGGGGAGCTTCGGCGGCATGAGTCCTAGCTCGTTGAAGATGGGCATGGCGGCGGCCAGCTCTGCCCCCATGCCGCGGCGGTACAACGGGAGGTAGTCCACTGGGAGGCTGATCGGGTCCTTCTCGAGCAAGGTACGCATGGCCTTGCTCAGATCCTCGCCTGTCAAGCTCCCTGGGCATAGCCGGATGTCATCCTTTGCGCCCTTGAAATCCCACATGGGGCGCGAGTGTGCTTGGAGCTGTGACACTCCAAAATTTTTACTTTGGTTTTCAGCAAAAAAAAAACTTTGTGGTTTTTGAAAAGAGGCCATTTAAAATTTTTCAGAAAACCTTCCTCTTAAAAAACTTTCTTTCCTTTGGCAAGGTTTTTATTCTTGCTTCAAACTTTGGTGTTTGACCTTTTGAAACTTCTTCTCTGTTGGTTCTCTCCCAAAATTATTTTGGGAGTTTAATCTTTTTCTTTTAAAAAAAGAAACTCCATGAAATTTGGGATTTTCATATCTTGGAACCACCATGACTTGGCATTTTTGCCCATGTGGTAAAACCCCTCCAAAACCTCCCCTCCCCCTTGTGATCAACCTAAATTCTCTGTCCCAACTAATCCAAACTGGTTTTGGATTTTATTCTAATTATTTTTTCCCTCAATTCAATTCTGAAAATTATTTGGAGCCTGAGAGATTTTCAAAGCAAGTACACTTTTTCATTTGAGTTTTGACCTCAAACCAATTCTCCTGGATTGTCCTTTGAACCCACAACCCAGAACCATCTTGATCCACTCCTCCTCTTTTCAAATTTTTCAAAATACAGTGTCTGCAAGTTTGGACCAGATTTGCCAAATTTGGTGAAATTCATATCCACACTGCTCCAAAAATTCCACCAAAAATCATGCAGCCTACTTGAGCAAGGAGAAGCCACTCCACCAAAAATCAGCTCAAGGAAAAATCACCAGAGGCCAATTTCATTCGGTCGAACACCTGGTGGGCACTGTTACTGTTCATAGTTCAGAAAATTCAGTTTTCAGTGTCATCTTCAGTCCGTCAGTTTCAGTCACGCGGCCACAGTGCCCTTGGCATGTTCCTCGCCGCCTCTTCCTCTTGTCCGAAGCTGCACACGCGTGCGTGGAGCCTTCCTGGCGTCGGTAGCGCGCTGGCCCGCCCTCGCCGGCGTCTTCTGCGGCGTCGGGACCTCCCGTGGCGGCCGACAGGAGGCACACCACGGCAGAACGCCGTTCCGCGCCGCCCATCGCTCCCTGGCTCTCCGCGTGGCCTCATGCACGCCAGCGCACACCCGTAGCACAGCCACCGTGGCCGGCAAGCACGGAACGCGCTCTCCGCCGCCGACGGGCCCGCACCCTCACCGTTCCATCGAGCTCGCTCTTAACACCCAAACCTCGGCCAGTTTAACACCAAAACGGACCCGTTGAACCTCCGTGATGATGCTCGACCCCCTAACCACCCCGACCGAGCACTGCGCCACCGTAATCGCTCGCCGGTGATCCTCGTTCACGGCAACCGCCTCGGACCGCCTATATAAAGGGGTCCCGAGCTCACTCTCGTGCACGCAGCACCCCCACTACTCACCAACACCCCGCCAGGCCACTAGGGGGACCTCGAGGAGGTCTCCTCCCCCAGCTCCGGCCGCCTCGCCCCGCCTCGGCCTCCAGCCCGATTCGTTCTGGTGAGGCCATCTCCGGCGCTCAAACCCCGTTCGTTACCTTCTCTAGCTGCCAGGAGCATGTCCCCCTCTTCAATTTAACCTTTGCAGCCCTCTCCGACGAGCCCCTCGACCACCCGAGCCGCCGTCCGCCGGAGCAAAGCTCGCCGTCGACGTGGTGCTCGCCGACCGACTCCACCACCATCAACTGACGCGGAAGGGTACCCTGAGCACGGAGGTACTCCCCGATCTCTCTGCCTTGCCGTGGATCGCCGCCGGCGACCACCGCGGCTCTCGGGCGCCGGCGAACTCTGCCGCCTCGTTTAAACATTTGAACCTGACAGGTGGGACCCCACCGTCAGCCTCTCTGCTCTCTCTTCGAATCGTTTTCTGGAAGCGCCTTCGGGCAGAATGCGTTTTCTCTTCGGGCTGGCGTAGTCGCTACCGAAGCGTTTTCTGTTTTTATAAACTAGCCCCTGGAAATCTTCTGTTTCATTATAGATAAGTCCCTGGACAAAAACCCTTATAACTTTTAATCAGAAAAGTATTTTTGATTGATTCTTTTTCTGTTCTCTTTAAATTTTATCTAGTTTTTTATCAGATTTATTTGAAAAATATTTGGTTTACCTTCTGTGCTCTCCTTGGTATTTACGTTAGCGCATATATTTTCTTTAAACGTAGATACCGAAGGAGGTGACGGAGCCGCGAACTTCACCGAGCTAGGCTCCGACTACTCTGAACCAGGCAAGCATGTTTGAACTTTTGATATGATGAGTGTCTTGGCATGTTTTGCATTTAGTTAGTTTCATGGCATGCCGGTGAGTATACCGATGAACGTTATTTTATGTGATAATGAGGTAAGTGAGTTCGATGATCCATACGTGGATGAATGTGAATATGAATGGCCATGTGTTGGCATGAGGATGGGTACGACGGCAGTGTTGTAGCATGCCAGTCTTACGCCAGACTATGTGACTTCAGTGTCAAACCATATCGGTCCAGTACCTATCATTTCCTTCCTTGTACTACCACATGTTTTCCGCAAGGAATATGGTTTAGTAAGTTTCAAACCGCTTTCATGGTACACACCAAAGAGGAGAGGCCGTGATGATGGTTCCATGGCCCTGGATTAAAGCCAGTCATCCGGTCAGGGGGCATGGGTGTTTCCGGTTGGGACCGAGAGGGGGGCACCCCTTAGAGCGCGCGTATATAAATTTGATCCCATGCTATTCGAGATTGTGATCTCCCCGTCTCAAAAGTTTTTCTTGGACGATGACTAGGGTGATTCCTAGCATCGAGAGGTAGGATGGGTGTGTACCGGTCAGCTGTGTTTTCTTCTGAAATACCGTAAACGGAACTAGTCCTTCGTGACTACGGAAATCCGTTGACTGTGGGAAAATTTTTGTACAAACTCTGCAGAGTCATATATTCCTCCAAATCATCTCTTCCATGTCAAGTTTCGTTCCTTCTTATCCTAATCAATTGTCAGCTTTGATGACAGAGACTCCGGTGAATCGCATGAGTGCTAAGTCCGGTTAAATGATCACTCCTGTGGATGGACTAACCCGTTTGTTTTCATGAATTGAATGTTTATTATGAGTATTATTTACTTGTGAATAAAAGCCCTTTATGTGATGTCGCTCAGACGTCCGACTGTGGCATTTCTTTTAAAGCCCTTTCTGCGATGTCGCTCAGACGTCCGACTGTGGCATTTCTTTTAAAGCCCTTTCTGCGATGTCGCTCAGACGTCCGACTGTGGCATTTCTTTTAAAGCCCTTTTTGTGATGTCGCTCAGACGTCCGACTGTGGCATTTCTTTTAAAGCCCTTTCTGCGATGTCGCTCAGACGTCTGACTGTGGCATTTCTTTTAAAGCCCTTTCTGTGATGTCGCTCAGACGTCCGACCGTGGCATTTCTTTTAAAAGCCCTTTATGTGGTGTCGCTAAGATGCCCGACTGTGGCATCATTTCCTTATTTTTATTTGTTCACCTTTCGAGGCGTCACTTCAGACACCCGATCGGTCCTTATTTATGTTCTGTGGAATTTCAGGCGGACTACCGCCGTTTTCCCTTTTTACTTACCCGTTATGCCAATTTTATTTATTGTGCATTAAGGAATTAATCATGTTGCATCCATGCATGCATTTGTTATATCTTACGTCCGAACTGTCTTGCGAGTACTTTCAAAGTACTCACTGGCTTGTTGATTTGGCCAGATGCTGACGAAGGCGATCTCATGGATGAAGAATTCGATAGCGAGTCCGACACTTAGAGGAGTCCCAGTCAGTCTCGTGCGACCCTGGATTTGGCCACTGTTTTATATCCGCTTCCGCTACCAAATAAATTTATCGAGCCTCACCCCGACGTTCGATGAAATGATATTCTTAGAGTCTTGTATTTCCTTCCCCGCTGTGCTTTTCCACCACCAACCTATCCATGAGTCAGTAGTATGTCTCCACACCACTGTGTCCTGTCCGCCATTATGTATGATTATTGGCGTGCTCGTAATGATTTGGTTGAGCAGCCGCAGTTCAACCCTGTAATATATTTTATGCTACTGGCTTATTGTATCAAGAAATTGTCTACCAGTGAGGAGGATTTCTCTCATACTTGACTCAAAAGACTGGTTTATCAATAAATATTTTTATTGGAAAACCGGTCGTGACAAGCTTGGTACCAGAGCCAGGCTGACTGTAGGAAGCCACTAGGTGCGATCGCTAATTGGTTATTAGCCTGATAGAGCTAATTTATATTTTTGCAATGGTAGTCATTTTCTGTCAGTCAGCATAAATTTATGATCTGACCCTGCAGAATTTTGCCTACTTTTGTAGATGGCCGACGTCAGCTGCGAGTCTCAGACCTTCGCCAACGTGCCCGATGGGTTCGTCAAGCTTCTTTCTTCCATCGTTCAGGTCGCGATGGGGCCATCCGTGCGCCCAGTCTTCACACTCTACCAGCACCGAGTCAACAACAGTCTGACCATGCACCAGGCCACGGTGCAGTTCAAGGGAGGGCGTGGTGAGTTACGCCGCTTCCGGTTCGTGGGAAGAGCCATGCCTACGGAGAGGCATGCTATGCAGATGGCAGCCCGCGAGGCGATAGCTCGTCTCAGGGATGTCCTTCCCGTGATGAAGACTCGTCGTTACCGTTATCTTCCGTGCCATGTGCCTTACACCTGTCACTACGCATACTCCTGCCCCAGAGGAGAACGAGACGAGGCTTTTGAGATGCTCATTGAGTATCTCCGGGCCCTGGAGGCAGCCTTCGACAACCTGGTGGACGACTTCGTAGCTACCCGCATGGACTCAGTCCATGGCTGTGCTGCCAACAGGAGGGAGCTCCTACCCATCGCTCCGCCACCGACTTTTGTCTCGTCATCAGCATCTTTTACGCCTACTCGTCGCCTGCCTTCTACTGAAGAATTTAACCAAGTCATTGCACCCACTCCAGCGCGCACTACACCAACCTTCGCGCCCACTCCTGTACGTGTTGCTCCGCCCCTGGCAACCGCTCCGTCCACTCTGCGCAACACTACACGTATGGAGCCCATTAGCGAGGAGGAAGTCGAGTCCCCAACCTCGCTACGCCTCGCCCTCGGCAGGGCAAGGGAGATCGTCAACATCTCTGCCTGAGTATGCTTAGCTGTCGTGTAGTGTACCGCTTGTAAGATATGTGCATAGGCTGTGAGAAGTAGCCTGTTTGTGCATCATGTAGGATCTGGAGAAGTGCACTAGCCTTAATAACATGTCGGGATTAGGTGCGCATATCCTGAGTGATGTACTGTATAATTACCGCCCGCGTGTAAGATATGTAATGAGCAGTCCTTCTCCGTGCGCAAGTCGATTTGTTTTTCTTAAGTAAGCTTGGGTATTTAATAATATCTGCCAGCTTTATGCATTTTATGGATTTGTTTTTGCGACTCTTTCCGCTTTTCTTATGGGTTTTACAAAATATATCCCCAGAGTGAAAAATGTCTCGTCCTTGGACTCGCTCCATGCCAATTCCATCAGAGGAAAATTATGATGCACAACCCAGCAACGAGTTCACTCAGGGACAGTCAAGCCAACCGGGCAATGAATCGGCACTTTCACAAATGTGTCGCCTTTATGAACAGAGTCAGCAACAACATCGTGAGATGATGAACCAAGTCATCAACATGGGGAGTCATCATGGACAGTATCAGCAACATTCCAAGTTATCTGAGCTACAGAAGACACGTCCTCAAACATTTTCTCACACTGACAAGCCTCTTGAAGCCGAGGACTGGCTTCGAGATATGGAGAGGAAATTAATTATTGCAAAGTGTTCAGATCTCGAGAAAGTACTATATGCTCCACACTATCTCACAGGAGCAGCCGCATCGTGGTGGGAGAATTTTCTGCACATGCATCCCAACGAAAATGACATAACCTGGGATGATTTCAAGGAAGGTTTCCGTGGTGCACATATTCCTAAGAGTATTATGAAAATCAAGAAGAGAGAATTTGATGACCTCAAACAAAGAAACATGACAGTGTCAGATTACAACAGTCAATTTACCCTATTATCCCGCTACGCCAATGAGGAGCGTATGACTGAAATCAAGAAGATGGAGAAATTCCTTGACGGTCTGGCGCCCGCACTTAAATGCCAACTGGTCGTGCACACTTTTCCTGATTTTAAAACGCTGGTGGACAAGGCCATTACTCTGGAAAATGAGAGACGCAGTCTGGAAGATATCCGCAAGCGAAAAAGGGACCAGACTAATCACTCTCGCAATCACCGAAGCAAGATAGATTTTAAAAAGGGTGGGACACCCAAATTCTCATCCAATGTCTCACGCCCAATCAAGAATTTTCATGCAAGGGACAAGGAATTCACCTATCGCCCCGGCGTTACTTGTTACGCTTGTGGAGAAGAAGGGCATTATGCCAAACAGTGCCCCAAGCCAAGGAACTCAACCCCAAAGCCGAACAACGGCGGCAATAATTCAGCGCCCAAACGAAACAATTTCAATCCCAACAATAACCACAGGATGGGTCATCTGAACCACGTAACCAAAGAGGAGGCACAAAATGCTTCGGATATCGTACTCGGTACATTTCCTGTCAACACAATACCTGCAATGGTTTTGTTTGATTCTGGAGCTTCTCACTCTTTCATCTCGAAAAGTTTTGCTTTGCAAAATAATTTTTCGATGCTTCCTTTGGAGAAATCCATAATAATCAAGTCCCCCGGGATTCAGCAAGTTTCTCAGAATTACTGTCAGAATGTGGTCATTGGGTTTGAAGGATTGGAGTTTTACGCAAATCTTATTGTATTGGAAAATAAAGGACTGGATGTTATCCTAGGGATGGATTGGCTAACCACCAATAAAGGTTTTATAGACTATTTCAACAGGACCGTGATTCTCACACACCACCAAGGGAAGACAATAAGAGTATCAACCAAGGAAGGAAAAAGACCCCGGCAACCGAGATTAAATAAGGTGGACGTTTCTAAGCTAAACAAGGTTCCAGTAGTGTGTGAATTTCCAGATGTATTCCCTGAAGAGTTGCCAGGCATGCCACCAGACCGAGAAATAGAATTCCGCATTGAGCTAGCACCAGGAACCACCCCCATGTACAAGAAACCATACAGAATGGCACCATCCGAGTTGATCGAATTGAAGAAGCAAATAAAGGAATTACTGGATAAAGGATACATTCGGGCCAGCTCCTCACCTTGGGGATCACCAATTTTATTTGCCAAGAAGAAGGATGGAACGCTGAGATTGTGTATCGACTATCGAGCACTTAACATGGTCACAGTCAAAAACAAATACCCGATGCCAAGGATAAACGATTTGTTTGATCAACTTGCTCAGGCCAAGGTATTCTCAAAAATTGACTTAAGGTCAGGATACCATCAATTGAAGGTACGAACAGGAGATATCCCCAAAACAGCCTTCACCTCCAGATATGGACTGTACGAGTTCACAGTGATGCCATTTGGATTAACTAACGCCCCGGCATATTTTGTTCACCTCATGAACAAAGTATTTATGAAGTTTATGGACAAATTCGTCGTAGTATTCATCGACGATATTCTGGTATACTCCAAAACACCAGAAGAGCACGCAGAACATCTCAGGATTGTACTAGGAGAGCTAAGGAAACACCAATTGTATGCCAAGTTCAGCAAGTGCGAATTTTGGCTAAGACAAGTAGGTTTTCTAGGCCACGTGCTGACTCAAGACGGTATAGCAGTG
The DNA here is from genome assembly GCF_018294505.1 of Triticum aestivum. NCBI lineage: Eukaryota > Viridiplantae > Streptophyta > Magnoliopsida > Poales > Poaceae > Triticum > Triticum aestivum. The sequence continues at coordinate 126,580,285 of NC_057797.1, forward strand.
GACCCAGAGAAAGTCAAGGCCGTACTTGACTGGAAGTCACCAGCTAGCGTAACGGACATACGAAGTTTCTTGGGAATGGCAGGGTATTACCGCAGATTTATTGAAGGATTTTCCACCATATCCAAGCCTATGACACAGTTACTCAAGAAAGATAAGAAGTTTGAATGGACAGAAGCCTGCGAGAAAAGTTTCCAAGAGCTAAAGCGGAAATTAACAACAGCACCAGTATTAATTGTACCCGATATACACAAGAATTTTGAAGTATTTTGTGACGCATCCAGAAAGGGTCTCGGATGCGTGTTGATGCAAGAAGGCAAGGTTGTCGCCTACGCTTCAAGGCAACTTCGCAAACACGAGGAATATTATCCCACTCATGATTTAGAAATGGCAGCAGTTATTCATGCACTCAAGGAATGGAGGCATTTTCTACTTGGGAATCGATGTGAGATATATACGGATCACAAAAGCCTCAAATACATTTTTACGCAGCCAGAACTAAATTTACGGCAACGCCGCTGGTTAGAATTGGTAAAGGATTACGATGTTGGTATCCATTACCATCCAGGGAAAGCAAACGTAGTGGCCGATGCCCTGAGTCGGAACCCCAGCTCCGACGGGAACTATCTGCACAGCTTGAGGCCTGAATTCCATCAAGAATTTGTCAATCTCAACTTGATAATGGTAGCAGAAGGCACCATATCAAACTTGGAAATACAACCACACCTTGTGGAGAAAATTAAAGAGGCTCAGTCCGGTCACCCCAGCATTGAAGGAATTAAAAGGAAGTTGAGTATGGGAAAGGCCTCGGAATTCGTCATAGACAATGAAGGAATATTATGGTACGGAGAAAGGCTATGCGTGCCAAACATAGAAGACCTTAAACAGCAAGTTTTAACTGAAGCACACACCACTCCATATTCGATCCACCCTGGAGGAACCAAAATGTATAAGGATATTCAAGAAAGATTTTGGTGGCACGGTATGAAGAGGGACATAGCCGCTTTCATTGCATGTTGCGACTCATGTCAACGCATAAAAGCTGAACATCAGAGACCAGCCGGACTACTGCAACCTAACAAAATACCTGAGTGGAAATGGGATGAGATAGGGATGGATTTTATTGTCGGATTACCCCGGTCACGACACGGGAATGATGCCATATGGGTCATCACTGACAGGTTGACCAAAGTAGCACACTTTATTCCAGTGAAGACAACCTACACCACTCAGAGGCTTGCCAGGATTTATCTTTCCCGCATAGTCTGTCTGCACGGTGTCCCGAAGACTATAATTTCCGACAGAGGCACTCAGTTCATCTCAAGATTTTGGGAGCAATTACAACAGGCTCTGGGGACCCAACTAGCCTTCAGTACCGCATACCATCCACAGACTGATGGACAAACAGAACGCGTAAACCAGGTTTTAGAAGACATGCTGAGAGCATGTGTCCTCACCTATGGAACCAGTTGGGAGGACAGCCTGCCATATGCCGAGTTCGCATACAACAACAGTTACCAGGCCAGCCTGCAAATGGCTCCTTTCGAAGCCCTATACGGAAGGAGATGTCGTACCCCGTTAAATTGGTCAGAGACCGGAGACAGCCGCATCTTCGGACCAGATATGCTCAGAGAAGCCGAGGAAAAAGTCAAGCTAATCAGGGACCGACTTAAGACCGCTCAAAGTCGACAGAAAAGTTATTATGATCAGAAACATCGTAGGGTCAGTTTTGAACCCGGTGAATTCGTATACTTGAGAGTATCCCCGATGAGAGGATTGCAACGGTTTAAGATTAAAGGAAAATTAGCACCAAGATTCATTGGACCATTTTGCATAGTGGCACGAAGAGGCACTGTAGCCTACCAGCTAGACTTACCCGAAGACTTGTCCGACATTCACGACGTGTTCCACGTCTCTCAATTAAGGAAGTGCGTAAGCAACCCAGAGAAACAAGTATCTCAAGAGAACATTGACATACAGCCCGACCTCACTTATCGAGAACGTCCCATAAGAATATTAGAGGAGTCTGAAAGGAGGACCCGACAGAAAACCATCAAGTTTTTCAAAGTCCAGTGGAGCAATCACACCGACAGTGAAGCAACTTGGGAAAGCGAGGATTTTCTTCGGACAGAGCATCCACACTTATTTAAGGATCAGCTGAAATCTTGGGGACGAGATTTTTCCTAAGGGGGTAGGTGTTGTGACACTCCAAAATTTTTACTTTGGTTTTCAGCAAAAAAAACTTTGTGGTTTTTGAAAAGAGGCCATTTAAAATTTTTCAGAAAACCTTCCTCTTAAAAAACTTTCTTTCCTTTGGCAAGGTTTTTATTCTTGCTTCAAACTTTGGTGTTTGACCTTTTGAAACTTCTTCTCTGTTGGTTCTCTCCCAAAATTATTTTGGGAGTTTAATCTTTTTCTTTTAAAAAAAGAAACTCCATGAAATTTGGGATTTTCATATCTTGGAACCACCATGACTTGGCATTTTTGCCCATGTGGTAAAACCCCTCCAAAACCTCCCCTCCCCCTTGTGATCAACCTAAATTCTCTGTCCCAACTAATCCAAACTGGTTTTGGATTTTATTCTAATTATTTTTCCCCTCAATTCAATTCTGAAAATTATTTGGAGCCTGAGAGATTTTCAAAGCAAGTACACTTTTTCATTTGAGTTTTGACCTCAAACCAATTCTCCTGGATTGTCCTTTGAACCCACAACCCAGAACCATCTTGATCCACTCCTCCTCTTTTCAAATTTTTCAAAATACAATCTCTGCAAGTTTGGACCAGATTTGCCAAATTTGGTGAAATTCATATCCACACTGCTCCAAAAATTCCACCAAAAATCATGCAGCCTACTTGAGCAAGGAGAAGCCACTCCACCAAAAATCAGCTCAAGGAAAAATCACCAGAGGCCAATTTCATTCGGTCGAACACCTGGTGGGCACTGTTACTGTTCATAGTTCAGAAAATTCAGTTTTCAGTGTCATCTTCAGTCCGTCAGTTTCAGTCACGCGGCCACAGTGCCCTTGGCATGTTCCTCGCCGCCTCTTCCTCTTGTCCGAAGCTGCACACGCGTGCGTGGAGCCTTCCTGGCGTCGGTAGCGCGCTGGCCCGCCCTCGCCGGCGTCTTCTGCGGCGTCAGGACCTCCCATGGCGGCCGACAGGAGGCACACCACGGCAGAACGCCGTTCCGCGCCGCCCATCGCTCCCTGGCTCTCCGCGTGGCCTCATGCACGCCATCACACACCCGTAGCACAGCCACCGTGGCCGGCAAGCACGGAACGCGCTCTCCGCCGCCGACGGGCCCGCACCCTCACCGTTCCGTCGAGCTCGCTCTTAACACCCAAACCTCGGCCAGTTTAACACCAAAACGGACCCGTTGAACCTCCGTGATGACGCTCGACCCCCTAACCACCCCGACCGAGCACTGCGCCACCGTAATCGCTCGCCGATGATCCTCGTTCACGGCAACCGCCTCGGACCGCCTATATAAAGGGGTCCCGAGCTCACTCTCGTGCACGCAGCACCCCCACTACTCACCAACACCCCGCCAGGCCACTAAGGGGACCTCGAGGAGGTCTCCTCCCCCAGCTCCGGCCGCCTCGCCCCGCCTTGGCCTCCAGCCCGATTCGTTCTGGTGAGGCCATCTCCGGCGCTCAAACCCCGTTCGTTACCTTCTCTAGCTGCCAGGAGCATGACCCCCTCTTCAATTTAACCTTTGCAGCCCTCTCCGACGAGCCCCTCGACCACCCGAGCCGCCGTCCGCCGGAGCAAAGCTCGCCGTCGACGTGGTGCTCGCCGACCGACTCCACCACCATCAACTGACGCGGAAGGGTACCCTGAGCACGGAGGTACTCCCCGATCTCTCTGCCTTGCCGTGGATCGCCGCCGGCGACCACCGCGGCTCTCGGGCGCCGGCGAACTCTGCCGCCCCGTTTAAACATTTGAACCTGACAGGTGGGACCCCACCGTCAGCCTCTCTGCTCTCTCTTCGAATCGTTTTCTGGAAGCGCCTTCGGGCAGAATGCGTTTTCTCTTCGGGCTGGCGTAGTCGCTACCGAAGCGTTTTCTGTTTTTATAAACTAGCCCCTGGAAATCTTCTGTTTCATTATAGATAAGTCCCTGGACAAAAACCCTTATAACTTTTAATCAGAAAAGTATTTTTGATTGATTCTTTTTCTGTTCTCTTTAAATTTTATCTAGTTTTTTATCAGATTTATTTGAAAAATATTTGGTTTACCTTCTGTGCTCTCCTTGGTATTTACGTTAGCGCATATATTTTCTTTAAACGTAGATACCGAAGGAGGTGACGGAGCCGCGAACTTCACCGAGCTAGGCTCCGACTACTCTGAACCAGGCAAGCATGTTTGAACTTTTGATATGATGAGTGTCTTGGCATGTTTTGCATTTAGTTAGTTTCATGGCATGCCGGTGAGTATACCGATGAACGTTATTTTATGTGATAATGAGGTAAGTGAGTTCGATGATCCATACGTGGATGAATGTGAATATGAATGGCCATGTGTTGGCATGAGGATGGGTACGACGGCAGTGTTGTAGCATGCCAGTCTTACGCCAGACTATGTGACTTCAGTGTCAAACCATATCGGTCCAGTACCTATCATTTCCTTCCTTGTACTACCACATGTTTTCCGCAAGGAATATGGTTTAGTAAGTTTCAAACCGCTTTCATGGTACACACCAAAGAGGAGAGGCCGTGATGATGGTTCCATGGCCCTGGATTAAAGCCAGTCATCCGGTCAGGGGGCATGGGTGTTTCCGGTTGGGACCGAGAGGGGGGCACCCCTTAGAGCGCGCGTATATAAATTTGATCCCATGCTATTCGAGATTGTGATCTCCCCGTCTCAAAAGTTTTTCTTGGACGATGACTAGGGTGATTCCTAGCATCGAGAGGTAGGATGGGTGTGTACCGGTCAGCTGTGTTTTCTTCTGAAATACCGTAAACGGAACTAGTCCTTCGTGACTACGGAAATCCGTTGACTGTGGGAAAAATTTTGTACAAACTCTGCAGAGTCATATATTCCTCCAAATCATCTCTTCCATGTCAAGTTTCGTTCCTTCTTATCCTAATCAATTGTCAGCTTTGATGACAGAGACTCCGGTGAATCGCATGAGTGCTAAGTCCGGTTAAATGATCACTCATGTGGATGGACTAACCCGTTTGTTTTCATGAATTGAATGTTTATTATGAGTATTATTTACTTGTGAATAAAAGCCCTTTATGTGATGTCACTCAGACGTCCGACTGTGGCATTTCTTTTAAAGCCCTTTCTGCGATGTCGCTCAGACGTCCGACTGTGGCATTTCTTTTAAAGCCCTTTCTACGATGTCGCTCAGACGTCCGACTG
>NC_057797.1:126586020-126589665 GCF_018294505.1 Triticum aestivum
TTTTAAAGCCCTTTCTGCGATGTCGCTCAGACGTCCGACCGTGGCATTTCTTTTAAAAGCCCTTTATGTGGTGTCGCTAAGATGCCCGACTGTGGCATCATTTCCTTATTTTTATTTGTTCACCTTTCGAGGCGTCGCTTCAGACACCCGATCGGTCCTTATTTATGTTCTGTGGAATTTCAGGCGGACTACCGCCGTTTTCCCTTTTTACTTACCCGTTATGCCAATTTTATTTATTGTGCATTAAGGAATTAATCATGTTGCATCCATGCATGCATTTGTTATATCTTACGTCCGAACTGTCTTGCGAGTACTTTCAAAGTACTCACTGGCTTGTTGATTTGGCCAGATGCTGACGAAGGCGATCTCATGGATGAAGAATTCGATAGCGAGTCCGACACTTAGAAGAGTCCCAGTCAGTCTCGTGCGACCCTGGATTTGGCCACTGTTTTATATCCGCTTCCGCTACCAAATAAATTTATCGAGCCTCACCCCGACGTTCGATGAAATGATATTCTTAGAGTCTTGTATTTCCTTCCCCGCTATGCTTTTCCACCACCAACCTATCCATGAGTCAGTAGTATGTCTCCACACCACTGTGTCCTGTCCGCCATTATGTATGATTATTGGCGTGCTCGTCATGATTTGGTTGAGCAGCCGCAGTTCAACCCTGTAATATATTTTATGCTACTGGCTTATTGTATCAAGAAATTGTCTACGAGTGAGGAGGATTTCTGTCATACTGGACTCAAAAGACTGGTTTATCAATAAATATTTTTATTGGAAAACCGGTCGTGACAGGAGCGGGGCTAGGAGTTGCGTCAGGAACTCCCTAACAAGCATGGCCCCCGTTAGCACCCCGGACTCCATGTCCGCCTGCATTAGCCTCAGGACCGGCGTCGCCCAAGGGTCGGTGAGCTTCTCATGAGCCCACTAGTCTAGCTTCTCCGGCATATCGGTCGGCAGCTCCAGCCGGGCACGGAGGCCCTTGCGTCCATGAAGATCCACTTATGTCGGAAGTCCTCCACCTTCTTCCTGGCCCTCATGAGCGCATTGCCGTTGTGGGCCGCAACGAAGGAGACACAGTCGGAGCGTTGGGTCGGGTCATGCATCCGGAGGAAGAAGAAGTGGCGGAGTAGTGCAATGGAGGGCACCACGCCCACAAACGCCTCGCAGTAGAAGGCGAAGATCGATAGGAGAAGGATGGAGCTGGGCTGGAGGTGTAGAGTGTGAACCTGGTAATGGTCGAGGACGACGAGGAAGAACTTGGAGAAGGGCGGGACGAGCCCCGCGAAGACGTTGTGGAGGAAGAAGGGATAGAATGTCCCTGCCAAGGTTCCCCGCTCGATGGAGCCGACCTGAAGCACCGTCTCCCTCCCTCGTTGTCATTGCTCACCGTCAACGGGAGCACGGCAGCAAGGTGCCTTGCCTCGGTGATGGAGGATGTATTGAAGGCCGGCGCAGGTGCGGAGGAAGAGTGTGCGGCCGGAGCGGCGGGCTTCACCTTGTTGGTCGCCATCAGCGAAGAGCTCGAGGGAAATATTCAGCAGATCTGGAGATGCTCTTGGTGGGGAGAAAAGGGGATCTAGAGCAAGACGAAGAGAAGGTGGTGAAGGCTCAGCGGCAGGGGCCAGTCTTTTTGTCAGCCCGGGCGGTTGCCGAGGCGGCATGGGGAAGTGGAGACGCCCACGTCCCATCAAGCGCCACACGTCGACTCAGTTCGCAGGCGATTGGGGCTCGCGACGCTTCACCCTTGCCTCTTGGCTTCGCCTCAAAGCCAAGTCTGAGCGCGCCTTTGGCCCGGGGGTTACTGTCGGTGTTCTGGGAACCAGGGTACCCAGACCTGCCTTCGTGTGGCCTACGGCATGGCTCCATCAACGGCCTGGTACGACCCATCTTCAGCACCGGCAAGACAAGACCCTCGTGAGGCGGACGACGCCAAGACCTCCGGAGGGAGTGGCCTCCTTAGGCTGGCTCCCGAGGAGCGGAGATTCCTATGCAAATACCTACCTCATGAGGTCGAGGTGACGCAAGCCATGATGACCAAGGCCAGGCAGGCGCCAGCGGGCGCTGAGCAGCAGGTTTCCTCTTTGGTGATAAGGAGGCAAGCGCAGGCGCGGAGTCCCAAGGGATTAGCCAATGGTTTGCATTCCCGTGCAATGAGACCAAGACTGCTAGAATGGCAGGACGGATGTCATCATCGATCCCACCACGGCGTCATGAGCAGAAGCTTTGCAGGCGAAGACCACCTTTCATTAGGATAAGATGTACTACTTGTCCCCCTTCAAAATTGGCCACTGTGGGATCCCTTCTCCTTCGTTTTGAAGGAACAGGACTGAGGCCACTATAAATATAGCTTAGCCACCACTATAGGAGGGGATCCGGGATCCAACCCAAACCATCAGTAGCTCACGTCCACACAAGAACAGGCCTCCTGAGGTTGTTCATCCCCTGTACTAGTTCATCATCAGCCCCTCGCGAGACTAATCCACCCCAAAGCAGGAGTAGGGTCTTACACCGCAAGGTGGCCCGAACCTGGGTAAATTGTCGTGTCCTTTTCCTTTCTTGTTCATCGAGCTAGGTCGTGGGGCGATGAACTAGTTGGCAGGAGAGGTTGAGTTCTTCGCACACTCCCCAGAGTTCGAACCTTTCTTGGGTCAACGGAGCCCTGAATCCCACAGTCACCAAATAATAACCATTGGAAGACGACTGTACGTGGTGATGTTGACAGCTGGACCCACCGGCTACATCTTCGAACGCAAGGAAGTGCCTCCATATTATGCGCAAAGGAATGATTCCTCCCCCTGACAGTTGGGACCCATCAGCTATATCTTCACACGCAAAGAAGTGCATCCTTATCCTCCCTGAAAGTTGGGACCCACTCGGTCGAAGCATATGTGGCGTCGTCTGTCTGGTCGCGAACGTGTACGTACATACTGGTCGATCGGTGTCTCTGCAAGGATGAACTGTGGCCAAGAAAATAGCAGCACGTGTCATAGTAAAGTCCCCTATATAGCAGTTCAGACAGCCCTGTCTAAATCGAGTACACGTACGTACAGCCACGCTGCAAAAAATACAGGCACGTACGTACATATGGGCGAGGTGTAACACCCCGGATGTTATTTACCCAATATGTACTCCAACTCTTGTCATTTCCGGCTTTAAGTTATTTTATTTCCTCGGGTTCGGGTCTTTGTCTCCATGTGTTGTTATCGTTGTCATGCATCTCATATCAAGTCATCATGTGCATTGCATATGCATACGTGTTCATCTCATGCATTTGAGCATTTTCCCCGTTGTCCGTTTTGCATTCCGGCGCTTCGTTCTCCTCCGGTGGTCATTTATACCTTTATTTTGTGTGTGGGGATTAAACATTTCCGGATTGGACCCAGACTTGTCAAGCGGCCTTGGTTTACTATCGGTAGACCGTCTGTCAAGTTTTGTACCATTTGGACTTCGTTTGATGCTCCAACGGTTAACCGAGGGACCGAAAAGGTCTCGTGTGTGTTGCAGCCCAACACCCCTCCAAGTTGGCCCAAAACCCACCAAAACCCTCTCCATCATCTAGAGCATTCGATCACGATCGCGTGGCCGAAAACCGCACCTCATTTGGACACTCCTAGCTCCCTCTACCTCTATTTAAAG
>NC_057797.1:126589875-126612649 GCF_018294505.1 Triticum aestivum
CGCCGGCGACCGCGCCCGGCGCCGCCGCCCTCCTCTCCCGCGCCGCCCCGGCGAGCTCCACCACCGGATCCGGCCTCTCCTTCCTCAACTCCGACCTCCGGCGAGCTTCATCTCCATCGGTGAACAGTAACTCCAGCAGGCTTCTTCGAAATCCGTGCCAGATCCAGATCTGGAAATTGGGACGGTTGACTTTTTGCCTGAAACCCTAGTTCATATTGCCATGTTCATCGTGTTGTAACTTTGCATCCGTAGCTCCGTTTTGGGCATATAGTATATCAAAATGTTCGCCTCAGAGAGTACATCATTTCATTCCATTGCATCATTTTCATTTGAGTTCATCTTGATGCCCGAAATGCTGTTAGAAGAGTGCTACTTGAGATATATGTCAGATCTGCTGCTCCATTTAGATATTTGTCATTTTTGCCATGAATATTGTGTGCATGATATGCCCATGAGCTCTACATAAGTTTTGTTAAGGGTTTTGCCATCTTTCCAGAGGGCAGCCCATGTATTTTTGTGATGTGTGTGGTGACTAGCACGAGCTTGCAAAGTGAGGCACTTGGTATGCTGTTTTCAGGGACTCAGCATTTCCACTAAGTCCTTGAGCTGTTTATCTCATATGATCATATGTTCATGTTGTTTCCTAGTGATCCGTGCCTCTTTTGAGGATGATCAATAAGGATGTTTTGTTAATCTTGTAGTGCGCTATCCATCCATGTCTTTGTTTGCAATTATGGAGCACCCTAGCTTGAGTCAATCGAGCTCTACTTTTGCTATTTCGTGAATCTAGGTAGATTGTCTACTTATTAGCGATTTTGCCGATGATGTTGTGGTTGATCTGTGCATGCTATGGTATTGTTCTTGCCATGTCTAGCTTGCATTTTGTGTATTCTTGATGGTTGCATGCTTGGATTATCATGACTTGCTCCGTAGTGAGTGCATTGAGCTTGTAAATATGCCTACTTGATATCTGTTTTCAGCATGTTCCAGTTTTCACTAAGTCTGAGAACTGATTATGTTTTTGCCATGTTCACATGCTTGCAATTGTATTTTCTGATCCCTTTTGGCCCAAGGTCACTAAGGGACTTTTGTTAAGCTCTTTGAGTAGCTCTCTGCCATGCTTTACTTTGCCATGTTCAGGTCCTGTAGCATATAGTTTTGTTGCTCCCAAGAGTGCTATGTGATCTGAAATTCCAGACAAGTGTTAATTTCACTGAGTCTGAAATCTGTTTACCATATGCATTTTTGCCATGCTTGTTTGAACCTGTTAATGGATGAATTGGCTGTAGCTTAGTGCTAGACTTTTGTTAAGCATCTTGAATGCATCCCTGCCATGTATTTTGTTGTCATGTTTGGGTGTTGTAGCATGTTCATCATGTTGCATTTAGATGACTTTGCTGTAAATCGCAGAACATGGTCATATTTGAATCGCTTGCCATTCCCAAACCGTAACTCCGATTCCGGCGTTCTTTATATCGTTTTCAAGCAATTTCATCTCATCTTTCCAGTGGCACACTTGGATTCCCAAGTTGAGGCCAGGTTCATGCATTCCTTGTCAAATCTTGCATATGCATCCCGCATCGCATCCCGCATAGCATACCATCTTTGCATCATATTGTTTGAGCTTTGCACGTGGTTGATTGTGTTCCGTTTGCTTGTTTGTCTTGTTTGGGTAGAGCCGGGAGACGAGTTCGCTAACGAGGAGCTCGTTGAGTTTGCTTTCGAGGATCCAGTCAACTCTGACAACTTTGCAGGCAAGATGATCATACCCTCGAAATCACTACTATCTTTGCTTTGCTAGATGCTCGCTCTTTTGCTATGCCTATGCTACGATGCCTACCACTTGCTTTCAAGCCTCCCAAAATTGCCATGTCAAACCTCTAACCCACCATGTCCTAGCAAACCGTTGATTGGCTATGTTACCATTTTGCTCAGCCCCTCTTATAGCGTTGCTAGTTGCAGGTGAAGATTGGAGACCGTTCCTTGTTGGAACATTTATTTACTTGTTGGGATATCATTATATTGCCATGTTATCTTAATGCATCTATATACTTGGTAAAGGGTGGAAGGCTCGGCCTCTCGCCTAGTATTTTGTTCCACTCTTGCCGCCCTAGTTTCCGTCATACCGGTGTTATGTTCCCGGATTTTGCGTTCCTTACGCGGTTGGGTTATAATGGGAACCCCTTGATAGTTCGCCTTGATTAAAGCTTTTCCAGCAATGCCCAACCTTGGTTTTACCATTTGCCACCTAGCCTCTTTTTCCCTTGGGTTTCCGGAGCCCGAGGGTCATCTTATTTATACCCCCCCGGGCCAGTGCTCCTCCGAGTGTTGGTCCAACCTAGAGCCCCTTGCAGCGCCACCTCGAGGAAACTCGAGGGCTGGTTTTAGTTGTACGGATTGCTTATCCGATTGTGCCCTCAGAACGAGATATGTGCAGCTCCTATCGGGATTTGTCGGCACATTCGGGCGGTGTTGCTGGATTAGTTTTAACCTGTCGAAGTGTCTTGAAGAATCGAGATACTGAGTCTGATCGGAACGTCTCGGGAGGAGGTCTATTCCTTCGTTGACTGTGAGAGCTTGTCATGGGCTAAGTTGGGACTCCCCTGCAGGGATTTGAACTTTCGAAAGCCGTGCCCACGGTTATGGGCAGATGGGAATTTGTTAATGTCCGGTTGTAGATAACTTGAACCTTAACTTAATTAAAATGAATAAACAGCGTGAGTTACTGTGATGGCCTCTTCTCGGCGGAGTCCGGGAAGTGGACACGGTGTTGGAGTAATGTTTGCGCAGGTCGCTCTCTAGTTTCTCGCTCACGCTTTGCCTCCTCTTCTCGCTCTCTTTTTCGAACAGGTTAGCCACCATATATGCTAGTCGCTTGCTGTAGCTCCACATATTTACCTTGTCTTATCTATAAGCTTAAATAGTCTTAATCGCGAGGGTGCGAGATTGCTGAGTCCCTGTGGCTCACGAATTACTATTAAACCAGATGCAGGGCCTGATGATTCCGCTCCAGGTGACGCGCTTGAGCTCAAGTGGGAGTTCGACGAGGACTCTCAATGATACAATGTGTCTTTCCCTGATGATTAGTAGTGGTGCCCAGTTGGGGGTGATCAGGGCCGTGTCGCATGTTGGGTTATCTTTTATTTTGGCGCCGTAGTCAGGCCATGAGTGTTTGGATGATGTAATGGTATTTATGTACTTGATTGACGTGGCGAGTGTAAGCCAACTATGTTATCTCCCCTTTATTATTCATATTACATGGGATGTTGTGAAGATTGCCTAACTTGCGACATATGCCTTCAATGTGATTATGTCTCTAAGTCGTGCCTCGACACGTGGGAGCTATAGTCGCATCGAGGGTGTTACAAGTTGGTATCAGAGCCTTCCCCGACCTTAGGAGCCCCCATTGCTTGATCGTTTTTAGCGGCCGAGTTGTGTCTAGAAAAATGGTTTGAGTCATTTAGGATTTATATATCGGAGAGTTTAGGAATTCTTTTTACTTCCCAGTCTCCTCATCGCTCTGGTAAGGCATCCTGACGTAGAGTTTTGACTCTTCTCTTCTCAAATTTCACAAAAAAAATTAGGATCACGCGGGTACCTTGGAATCGTTCCGATGGTTTTATGACGAGAACATTGTCTTGGTGCCTCCTGTCAGGGGTTTTGTGGAAGTGTCCCGGGGAGTTGAGCTCTGAGGTGTTGTCGTCATAATTTTATCGTTGCAGTTCTGGAATACCTGAGTTTAGTACGCCGACATCGAAAATCTCTTTTATGCAGTTTGTTGGTGAGATAACCTCGACGCCACCCAGTACTGGGGCGGGAGTTCGGGAGTATTGCCATAACTTGTCTAACGGATGCTTTTCGAAGGTTGAGGTAGATGGTTTCCAAAGGTTTCTTGGTTATGTGTTGAAGGATGGATACATCTGCATGTAGGATTTGCTAGTTTGGTGAGATATTATGCTTCCCCTGTATCCCCAACACCTGATTGCATAACCGGAAAGGTTCAGGAGTTTCATAGGTGGGAATTCTAGTAGCTCTAGTTCTTCTTCCACGGATATTTGGTTTGAGATTGGGATTTCTTACCGATTATTCGTTCTTGATCCATACCTTGTTGATTTATTTCTCTACCTTAAATTCTAAGTGGCTTCTCAATTTATTGATATGTGACCATTTCAAGAGGAATGCATTCGTTCATTTTGTTCGGATGTGAAGACTATATGTTGCAATTTTCATTCCGTTGGATTCAGCTTCATTTTATCTATCTATGTGCTAACGGTGGTCAACCTCTTCAGGATGGCTCCTGCTAAGAGCACCAATCAGAATCAAAATCAAGATCCGCCACCACCTCCACCTCCTCCGGAGGCATGGCAAGCTGTGATGGCCGCAACCAATGCAAACACATAGTTGATCATGCAAATTCTTCAAGAGCGCAATCAAGGCAACCAAGGGAACCAAGGCAACAATCAGAATCACTTTGCTACACTCAACCAGTTCCTTGCTAACGGGCCAAAGACTTTCAGCAATTGTGTTGAGGCAACCGATGCTGATGATTGGCTTGTGGATCTGTGCAAGCATTTCGAGTGCAGTAACGTCAGGCCTGAGGACTTCGTCAAGTTCGCTTCCTTCCAACTCAAAGATCAAGCTGCAGAATGGTTCCAGCAGTACAAGGATTCCAGAAGTGGACGTGTGATCACTTGGGATGAACTCCGTCAAGATTTCAGATCTCACCATATCCCTCAGAGCGTGGTTGAAAGCAAGCGTGAGGAATTCCGCAACCTGAAGCAAGGCTCTTTGTCTGTCTATGACTACAACAAGTTGTTTCAGAAGCTCGCCCGCTTTGCTAAGCAGGATGTCCCTGATGAGAAGAGCATGATATACCAGTTCAGGGGTGGTCTCAGAGAAGAAATTCAGCTAGCTCTTGTTCTCTTTGAGCCCTTGAGGTACGATGAGTTCTACAACATGGCATTGAAGCAAGAGGCTGCTCAACTGAGGTGTGATGCTTCCAAGAAGCGAGTCAGAGATGCTACTCCTTCTTCCTCTACTCAAGTGGCCCAGCAGCAGAAGTATTGGCTTCCTCCTCCTCCGTTTCGTCAGCCGTATCAGCAGAAGAGCAAAGGTGGCAGTGGATCTTCCCACCCACCCAACCCTGGCTTTCAGAACAAGACTTCGTCTCAAGCTCCAAGATCAAGTGCTCCGTATCACCGTCCGCTTTCAGAGGTCACGTGCAACAAGTGCCAACAGAAGGGTCACTATGCCAACAAGTGTCTCAACCAGAGGCGTCTCCCTCCTCCTCCTCCTGTGAGATCGACAAGTACAGCTGTGGTCAAGCATAACCCCAAGTACGCCAAGGTCAATATGGTGAATGCAGCTCAGGCAGAGGATTCATCAGATGTCATCATGGGTAACCTTCCTGTTAACGATATTCCTGCAAAAGTTCTTTTCGACACGGGTGCATCGCATTATTTCATCTCGAGACCGTTTTCATCTAAGCATGGTTTGGCTTTGCAAATTTTGCCTAGTCCATTAGCAGTTGTCTCTCCCGGTAGGCGCATGCATGCTAACTCCATTGCTCCGGATGTTACTATCACCTTGGGTGACTACAAGTTTCTATCTTCTCCTACGGTTCTTGGGGACTCGGATATTGATCTTATTCTCAGAATGGATTGGCTTTCTAAGCACAAGGCTCAGCTTGATTGTGCAGCCAGGCAGATTCAATTGACTCATTCGTCTGAGGATGTAATTGTCTTTGCCACTCATGATGATACCATCCGTCTGTTTTCTCTCAATGAGAAGGGTGAACTGGATGCTATCTCGCAGATTCCAGTCATTTGCGAATATCAAGACGTCTTTCCAGAAGAGCTTCCAGGAATACCTCCGCACCGGCCAGTTGAATTCGTCATCGATCTTGAGCCTAGCACGGAACCTGTGTGCAAGCGTCCTTACAAGCTCGGACCTGAAGAGTTGAAGGAGCTGAAGAAGCAACTCAATATTCAAGAGAGAATGGGTCTCATCCGACCTAGTTCTTCTCCGTGGGGTTGTGGTGTTCTTTTTGTGAAGAAGAAGGATGGAACGGACCAACTTTGTGTTGATTACCGTCCATTGAACAAGAAGACCATCAAGAACAAATACCCACTTCCCAACATCAACGAGTTGTTCGAACAACTCAAAGGTGCCCAAGTATTCTCCAAGCTTGATCTCCGCATGGGTTATCATCAGATTCAAATCCGTGAACAAGATATTCCCAAGACGGCTTTCAGGACAAGCTATGGGTCATATGAATACACTGTCATGTCTTTTGGCCTCGTCAACGCCCCTCCGACGTCCTCTCGCATGATGAACTTCATCTTCAACGCATACACCAATGACTTCGTTTTAGTCTATCTCGACGACATTCTGGTTTTCTCGAAGAACAAGGAAGATCATGCCAAGCACTTGCATTTGGTACTTGATAAGTTGAGGGAACGAAAGTTCTACGCCAAGTTCTCCAAGTGCGAATTTTGGCTCGATGAGGTTCTTTATCTTGGTCATATCATCTCTGCCAAGGGCATTGTCGTGAATCCTAAGAAGGTGTCTGCAATTGTGAATTGGGAACCTCCTCAAAACGTGAAGCAACTCCGCAGCTTCCTCGGTCCCGCAAGCTACTGTCGAAGATTCATTGAAAACTTTTCTAAGATCGCGAAGCCTCACTCTAATCTTCTCCAGAAGCACGTCAAGTACGTTTGGTCTCCGGAGTGTGACATTGCTTTCAACACTGAAAGAGAAATTGATCATTGCTCCAGTTCTGACTCCGCCTGATGAATCCAAGCCGTACGAGGTCTTTTGTGATGCCTCTCTCCAAGGTCTTGGCGCAGTGTTGATGCAAGAGAAGAAAGTTGTTGCTTATACCTCTCGCCAGTTGAAGCCCAATGAGAAGAACTACCCCACTCATGATCTCGAGTTGGCGGCAGTTGTGCATGCTCTTTTGACTTGGAGACATCTCTTATTGGGAAGAAAAGTGGACATTTTCACTGATCACAAGAGTCTCAAGTACATCTTCACTCAGCCTAATCTCAACCTCAGGCAAACTCGATGGGTCGAAATGATTCAAGAGTATAATCCAAGTATCGAGTATACTCTAGGCAAGGCCAATGTGATTGCTGACGCATTGAGCAGAAAGGCTTATTGCAACAGTCTTATTCTCAAGCCTTATCAACCCGAGCTTTGTGAAGCTTTTCGCAAACTTAATCTGCAAGTTGTTCCTCAAGGTTTCCTCGCCAACCTTCAAGTCTCTCCTACCTTGGAAGACCAGATTCGCCAAGCTCAGCTTCTCGATGCTATGGTGAAAAAGGTGAAGATTGGGATTGCCAAGAGTCAACCCAAGTACAAGTGCTACCGCCTTGATGACAAGGATACTCTCTTCTTCGAGGATCGTATTTTTGTGCCCAAAGGTGACCTCCGTAAAGTGATCATGAACGAGGCTCACAATTCTCTCCTCTCCATCCACCCTGGGAGTACGAAGATGTATCAGGACCTCAAGCAGGCTTATTGGTGGACTCGAATGAAGCGCGAGATTGCTCAATTCGTGAATGAATGTGATGTCTACAGAAGAGTGAAGGCAGAACACCAAAGGCCAGCGGGTCTCCTCCAACCTCTTGCCATTCCAGAATGGAAGTTTGACCACATTGAGATGGACTTCGTGACTGGGTTTCCAAAGTCCAAGCGTGGCAATGATGCTATATTCGTTGTCATCGACAAACTCACTAAAGTGGCTCACTTTTTGCCTATCAAAGAGTCAATCACTGCAGCTCAATTGGCGGAACTCTATACCTCTCGAATTGTCTCTCTACACGGTATTCCACAAGTGATCTCTTCAGACCGTGGCAGCATCTTTACCTCCAAGTTTTGGGATTCTTTTCAGAAGGCCATGGGTACCAACATCTGCTTCAGCACAGCTTTCCATCCTCAAACTAGCGGTCAAGTCAAGCGTGTCAACCAGATTCTTGAAGATATGCTCAGGGCTTGTGTGATCTCCTTCGGCATGAAGTGGGAGGATTGTCTTCCTTATGCTGAATTCTCCTACAACAACAGTTTTCAAGCAAGTTCGGGCAAGGCCCCATTTGAAATTCTGTATGGCAGGAAGTGCCGTACCCCTCTCAACTGGTCCGAAACCGGTGAACGTCAGCTTCTCAGAAATGACTTAATCACAGAGGCAGAGGAAATGTGCAAAGTCATTCGAGATAACCTCAAGGCAGCCCAATCCCGCCTGTCGTGGGTTTGTCACAGCAGATGTCCTAGAGAAAGGACTTAGTCGTGGAGCCATCGTGACGGGTTAGCTTGAAGGGGTTAAAGCGGATGCAAGGATGCAAGAGAGTTTATACTAGTTAGGCCCCTTCGAGGAAGGTAAAGCCTACGTCTAGTTGTGATGGAATTGATGGGGTTTCGATGATTAGGGAGCAAACAAGCTTCACCTATGTCTCGAGTTGTTGTCTGTTGTCCTTGAACCGCCGCCGGGTCGTCCCCTTATATACATGGGTGACGCCTGCCGGTTCAGAGAGTCCCAACACCGGTTCATACTCGTATCCGGGTTGGTCTCTCCTTGTTCCTAACTTATATTACAAGTATATGCACAAAGCTGATGTACGGCTACAGGTTGTAAACCGACTACGGGCCCTGGGCCTTTATCTGCCCTCTTTGGGCTTTAACACCTTTGAACCACTGATGGAGTTAATCCGGCCCAGGTAGGCCGGTTTATGCCCAGTAGTAATATCCCCAACATTAGGCCCCAGATTGATTTGAACCGGTTCATGTCAATCCTTAGCAAAAAACTTCGTCTTCAACATCTTCTTGTAGTTGTTGAACCGCCGTGACGTCATCTTCTCTGTTTGTTGTAAACCGGCGTGACATCATCTGTCATAAAGAAAACATCCATGATATCTTCTTGTTTAATAGATTCGCAATGACCGAGGTGACCGCCCTACTACCAAAATCTGTGGTCCCTTGATTCCCGCGCCTGACACATGTCCTTTGCCTTATAAATAGGCCCAAAGGGTCATTTCTTTTCTTCCCTTCGTGCCCTTCCTCTTCGTCTTCCTCGCGTCGCCAGTCTCAGAGCTCCACCGCCGCCGTCGTCTTCTGCATCACCCTTGGCCGCTGCATCAACTTGAACGCGCCAGAAAGCCGTGGCGACCTTCCGCGTTTTCCTCAGCTCTGGTAGGTCTTCTGTTCTTCTCAACATAGATCTGATCTAGGGCTTCATGTTCTTGCGGTGTTCATCACCTGTTCATACTCATGTACTAGCTCCTGGATGCACATGTGAACCCTTGCTTTGTGTAGCGGTAACTTTTAGTATCCGCCGTTAGTTTCCTGCCCAAAACCATAGATCTCACATATACTTCTGCCCATTGATTCAATACTGTTCTGCTTTGATCTTCGACTATTTTTCTTATTTTCTGAACTTGCTTCAGATCCAACTCCGTAACAAGACCTTGTGAAACCTGTTTCTGCATACTTAACCATCCGCAATCTCAATTGCTTCAATGTTTAGATCAGGCGGTTTAACCTGATAGAAAATTTTCCAAACCGGTATATGCCATTAGTCCCCTTGTTGAACCGCCATATGTTGTTGCTTCATAAAACTCTGGTTTAGATAGATCTGCTTCCGGTTTAACGTTGCACATATCAATGTACCTTGTAGATTTCATCATGGCCAAGCAAGTGTATGAGTGCAACTGGGTCCCTTCTCGCGTCACAGAGGATCAACTGGACGATTTAGTCCTGATTGGCGCCTTGGGCAGCAAAGACACCATCCATTGGAGGGCTCCTGGCAAAGAATGCCCCCCCCACACCTCGAGAAGGAGAGGTTGTTGTCTTCGTAGACCACTTAGCCCGGGGTTTTAAACCGCCCGGTTCTAAATTTTACCGGGATGTTCTAGCTGATTTCCAACTCCATCCGCAAGACACTGGCCCCAACTCTGTTACAAATATGTGCCACTTCCAAGTGCTCTGTGAGGTGTTCTTTCAAGAGGAGCCCACAGTGGAATTATTCAGAGATCTTTTCCATCTAAACCGCCGTACTGAGTTTACTGATGGCTCTAATACGGAGTTGGGTGGCATGGCGATTCAAAAAAGGAAAGAGGTCACATACCCTCACGCCAAGCTGCACAGTCACCCCAAGGAGTGGAATCGGACATGGTTCTACTGCAAAGACACCTCCCCTGCTGGTGAGAATCCCTTGCCTGGTTTTCCTCCGGAGCGGCTCAGCAATACCCATCCTTTTCCTCAACGATTGACTGCCCAGGAGAGAAGCAAATATGCTCCCCAGCTGTCAAAGCTCAGAGCCTTTATGGCCAACGGTTTAACAGGGGTTGACCTTGCTCGCTGTTGGATATCATGGAGCATACTGCCCCTTAGTCAGCGCTCCGGTTTGATGTGCGAATATACTGATGGTGTGGATGACCCACTGCGACATTCAAGACTCCAGCTGTCCGGTGAAAAAATCACGGAGGCTGTGCGTAAGATACTGAATGAACCGGAGCACATCTGCGCTAGAACCGGCCTGCTTCCCTTCTGCGCCACCAACAAACCGCCAGCTGTAAGACTTTGATTTTTCTCTTTGCTGAATCTGTTATCGATATGTCTGGCCATTGTTTCTAATATCAGTGTCTGCATAATCAGGGTGATGATCCGTTTTGGAGCAAAAAGCTGCCGCAGGAGAAACCAGAGAAAATAGATAAACCGGAAAGAGCAACCCGGCAAAAAACTAAAGCTGTGAAGAAAACTGCCCACCGGAAAAGAACCACTGCATCTTCTAATCCGGCCCCTGGTGACGAGGTGGATAATCCGGACTTTGAGGTAGAGCTTGACTCACTTGGTTTATTTTTCATGCATCTTATTGATGATGATATTTGTTAGGATGATGCCGAAGCCAGCCATGCGGATGTTGCAGAGGTAATTATTCTCTCTTCCGATTCAGAAACTTTGCCTTCACAAAAAATCCGTCAGGCAAACCGGAAAGTTAAATTTTCTCATCCTCTTTCTTATTTGGATCCTAAACTTCTTATGAAGACTCAACAACACGAAGCTCGCCGCACCACCCGGCGCAGCGGCCAGGTAGTTACCTCTGCCGGTTTACCGAATAGTCCGGTTTAGAAACGTCATTCCGAGGTCTCTAATTCGCTTGTCAGTACTTGTCCTAAAGCGGGCTGCTTTCGTCAACCTCTTAATCCATCTGACTCCGATTATCAGGCTATTTCCCACTCATCTTCTAGCGAGTCGTCGGCTACTCAGCTCCCACCGCTCAAAACGGTGCTTGGGTAAGCTATATTTATTGTGATATTTATAGTATATTGCCTTAGAACATATGTTGTATTTAATTTTGTTATTTTTCTCAGGGCCAAACCTAGGCCGAGCAAGAAGGCCCGCCTGGATAAAGCGGCCAAAGAAGATGTCATTCTTGAACCAGGCACAACACCCAATCTTGAAGCGGCTATTCCTGAGGCTATTCCCAATGATCCACCGCAGCCAGATGATGATCTTACTGCTGAGGAAAGACCTACTGATACCTCAGGTCCTATCCATCAGCCCACAGGTTCCCTCCGGGTTGAAAGCTCCACCGGTCTCGCGAAACCTACGGACAAGCCAACATCTCCAGTGCAAACCGGCGGTACCAATGATGATGAAGTTGTCATTACTGGCACTGGCCATACTGAGCCAAGCAACCCTGTCGCTTTATCCAAACATTCTGCCAAGGAGGAATTAGCTGCTTTTGGCAAAGGCAAGTGGAATGCTGGTCTGACGGCTTACGCTGCTCTGAACGCCCGAGATATCCATTCCGGCTATCTAAACCGGATGTATACCAGCCGTGACTATGAAGTCGGTCTGGTTAATATGATGAAGGATAAATATGAGGTAACTTCCATATGCTCCTTCTTGCTTGTATGCTTTCGTTCTTATTGACTCTCCTAGCCCCTAAGGGCCGATTTGAAATATTCTTTCGAACCGGGACTTAATAATATGAATCTTGATGTTTTGAAATTTGCTGATGTAGTCCCCAAGGGCCGGTTCAACTTAGCGTAGTTAAACCAGTACTTTAAGTAAATGAAACTGCCGCATCAGAATACATATGATCAAATAGCCATTAGCCCCCAATTGCCAAGTTGAATACTTGTATTGAGCTTGGGACTTTGTAAACAATTGAAAGATGAAGATCGAATATGCATTAGCCCCCAAGTGCCAAGTTGAATACTTGTATTGAGCTTGGGACTTTGTAAACCATTGAAAGATGAAGATCGAATATGCATTAGCCCCCAAGTGTTAAGCACATAACTTGTTATGTGGTTGGCACTTGAATCCTTCTACCGATTTGTTGAAATATATATCTGTCTGCCTGCAGGCGGAGCTGAAGGCGAAAGAAAACCAAGTCATCGATCTTCAAGAAAACTTGAAAACCCAACAAGCTGAAACCTCCAAAGCAAAAGAGTAATTGGCCAGTGCCTTAAGCGCCATGGAACAACTTAAGGAGAACTTCAAGAAGAAACGGGCGGATTGGGCCACTGAAAAGTCCGCTTTAACCAAACGAGCAGAGGATGCCGAAGCTGCATTAAAACCATTGACAGATGAACTGACCAGCATAAAGCGGCACGTTCATGCCATGACCACTGCTATCTTTGGTAAGCCATCTTGCCTTCTGAATTGGTTCTACCTTCTTTACAGGGTCGTCGGTTTATTAACCCTTTATGATATTTCAGGGACACGCATTGGTCACTTGGGGTCAGATGTGCGGAGGAAACTGAAAGCCGCCTATACCTTAGTTGAACAATTGTACACTGGTGCCCAGCGGATCATCTGCACCGCATCTCATAACAAACCGGCGCCCAATTTGATTCAAGATACTCTGATGAAACTGTCAGTGCTTCCTGCCCGGGTTGAAGAGCCGAAGAAATCTGCTGCTCGAACCGGTGCGATCAATGCTTTAATCCGGGCAAAAGCCTGGGTGCCGGATTTTGATCCTATTGAAGCGGCTCAGGGTTATCCCAGCTTGAAGGAAGACGGGTCAGAATTTGGTGAAGCGGATTTGCGAGCCATAAACCGGGAGGTACGTCCGCTAGCTTGTCAACTGGCTGAGGAGGCAGATTTGTCTCATTATCAAGCCAAATATGACAGCCAGAACAAGCGAATAGCTGCACCAATCCATGAATCGGAAAACCTGATCCCTCCAATCCGTAAGCATACTTACGCTCCCGATATTGATCCGTCTTCGCTAATCCATGACGAAGCTGTTTTTCAAGCACTAATGGGAATCGACTGGACAACTGTGGATTTCCAGCCACTGGGTAGAGAAACGGAAGCTGAAGCGGCGCAGGATGACCCACAACCATCAGGCCAGGTTGGTGGCCAATCTTAAACCGGAAGCCGGTTTTAAAACTGTCTCTCCTTTGTGAAAAACAATTATGTTATTATGGGCACCATGTTGCCTTGTAATAGGCTAGCTGATACCTTTGACGTTGATATGCCTTCGTGCATAGCGTGTTCTTCCTGTGGTAATGAACTTTCCAAAATACTTTCTGAAATAAGAAACTCGTTAAGTGCCACCGCGGTTGTACCGTCGAGCGGAATATGATGTTTGTACGTATAAAGTCAAAACATCCAAAACAAAAAATTTAAGTATATATGATCAAAGAAATTTTGCGATACATAATACCTGCCACTGTTGAGTGTGAAGTTGGCTTGGCCAACCTTGAAGCGGAGTTTTGTAAACCCACACTGTTGGAGGAAATAACGACTCCTTTTGTAGTAAGGGTGATAACTCAAAATTTGAGTACTGATAATTCCTTCCATATTGTGCCGGTTTATAATAAAACTGTGCCGGGTTGTGATAAACACCGTGTTACTCCGTAAGAGGATGTTAACAACAAGGATCAAACCGGGCAAATAGTCTCCGGATTGACGTGAACTGTGTTCCGTCAATTGATTGGTTAAAAAACTTTGTTGGTTTAAAGAACACAATAAAAAGCAAAAAACCCTTCAAAGAAAAGTATGAAGCAAAAGCAACGACAAAAACGTTTGCCAAAAAAAGATTTATTTAAGGTGATCAAATGGCGTAACCATGGTCAAACACGAGCAAGCTCCCGTTAAGGTGTAACTATGGTTCTAGTTAGCCAGGTCCCCAAGTGATTCTTGTGGCATTTATGCCGACCAAATGGCGTGGTCATGGTTCGGGTTCGACCAAGCCCCCAAGTGATTTTGTGGCCTTAGGCCGATCAAGAGGCGTGACTGGTTCAGACATGACCAAGTCCCCAAGTAATCTGGTGGCTTTCGCCTATCAAGAGGCATGGTATTGGTTCGGACACGACCAATCCTCCAAGTGATATAACACGATGTTTTTAGCAAAGCGAACTCAAGGGGTAAACCAGAGGCCGCTTTAGAGCAACTCCGTGTAACCTCACATGATGTAAAAGAACAGATACCCCGCTTTAGCTGAGGTTCCGGTTTATTATCATAATATATGCATTGTCATAATATGTACATAAGTATGGCCAATGGCTCAGGTATAGTAAGGCCGAAGATGAGCTATATTCCACGGCCTGTTAGTCTCTTCCTCTGATGTACGTGAGTCCTTATGCTCTCGAATATCGATCAGATAGTACGACCCGTTGTGCAGATTCTTGCTGATCACGAAAGGCCCCTCCCAAGGTGGGGATAGCTTATGCATATTAGTCTGATCTTGGATGAGCCGAAGCACCAAATCTCCTTCCTGGAAGGCTCTGGTTCTGACTCGGCGACTGTGATAACGACGAAGATCCTGCTTGTAAATCGCCGACCGGGCGGCTGCGATGTCACGCTCTTCATCCAACCGGTCCAAAGCATCTTGCCGTGCTGTCTCGTTGTCCGCTTCAACATAAGCCGTGACACGAGGTGAGTCATGACGGATATCGCTGGGGAGAACCGCCTCCGCTCCATAAACCATGAAGAACGGTGTGTATCCTGTTGATCTGTTGGGTGTTGTATTGATGCTCCATAACACAGATGGTAATTCTTCTACCCAACAACCCGGCGTTCTCTGCAAAGGAACCATGAGCCGGGGCTTGATGCCTCTCAAGATCTCTTGATTAGCTCTTTCTGCTTGACCATTGGACTGTGGTTGTGCCACTGATGAAACGTCGAGCCGGATGTGCTCCCGTTCGCAGAACTCCTTCATAGCACCTTTGGATAAATTGGTACCATTATCTATGATAATACTGTGCGGAAAGCCAAACCGGAAAATCACCTTTTTGATGAACTGAACCGCCATGGCCGCATCACACTTGCTAACAGGTTCTGCCTCCACCCACTTTGTAAACTTGTCCACCGCCACCAGGAGGTGGGTCTTCTTATCTTTGGACCTTTTGAAAGGCCCAACCATATCCAACCCCCAAGTCGCAAACGGCCAAGTAATTGGAATCATCCTCAATTCTTGAGCCGGTACATGAGCACGTCTTGAAAACCTTTGGCAACCATCACATCGTCTGACCAGATCCTTCGCATCAGCATGAGCAGTTAACCAATAGAAACCATGGCGAAACGCTTTAGCCACCAGAGACTTTGAACCGGCGTGGTGACCACAATCTCCTTCGTGGATCTCCTGCAAAATTTCATGGCCTTCTTCAGGAGACACGCAACATTGAAAAGCTCCTGATACACTGCAATGATGTAACTCACCGTTGATGATAGCCATGGACTTGGATCGCCGGATTATCTGCCGGGCCAGAATTTCATCTTCTGGCAACTCGCCCCGGTTCTTGTACGCCAGATAAGGAAGCGTCCAATCCGGAATAACATGAAGAACTGCCACCAATTGAGCCTACGGATCAGGAATGGCCAAATCCTCTTCACTAGGGATCTTCACCGACGGGTTGTGCAGCACATCCAGAAAAACATTGGGTGGGACCAGTTTGCGCTGAGAGCCCAGCCGGCTTAAAGCGTCCGCCGCTTCATTTTTCCGCCGATCCATGTGGTCCACCTGATAGCCTCTGAAATAACCTGCAACAATATCCACCTCATGACAATATGCTACCATGAGTGGGTCCTTGGAGTCCCAAGTGCCAGACACTTGCTGAGCCACAAGGTCCGAATCACCGAAGCACTTAACTCGACTTAGATTCATCTCCTTAGCCATCCGAATACCATGGAGCAAGGCTTCATACTCAGCTGCATTGTTAGTACAAGGGAACATTAAACGGAGAACATAAAAAAACTTATCACCTCGTGGGGAAGTTAATACGACTCCAGCCCCCGAGCCTTCCAACTGCCTGGATCCGTCAAAATGGATGGTCCAATACGTATGATCCGGCTTTTCTTCAGGTGCTTGCATTTCCGTCCAATCATTGATGAAATCAACAAGTGCTTGAGACTTAATCGCTGTCCGAGGCACATATTTCAAACCGTACGGCCCCAGCTCTATAGCCCACTTTGCAATCCGGCCAGTTGCTTCCCGGTTCTGGATGATATCTCCCAAAGGAGCAGAACTGACCACCATAATTGGGTGCCCTTGGAAGTATTGCTTAAGCTTCCGGCTTTCCATAAAAACTCCCTACACCAGCTTCTGCCAATGTGGATACCTTTGCTTGGACTCAATGAGTACCTCGCTGATATAATAGACCGGACGTTGAACAGGATGCTCCTTATTTGCCTCCTTTCGTTCCACCACAATAGCCACGCTGACCGCACGAGCATTAGCAGCAACATCTAGCAGTAACGGCTCCTTGTCAATGGGAGCGGCGCGCACAGGCGGATTGGCCAATTGCCGCTTTAAGTCCTCAAATGCTTCATCAGCAGCAGAACTCCAGACGAACTGATCCGTCTTCTTCAACATCTGATACAAAGGGATCGCCTTCTCACCCAGGCGGCTGATAAACCGGCTTAACGCGGCAATCCGGCCTGCCAGGCGTTGAACATCATTGATACACTTTGGTTTAGCCAGGGAGGTGATGGTTGTGATCTTCTCCGGATTAGCCTCAATTCCCCTGTTGGACACCAGAAAACCCAATAACTTGCCCGCCGGTACACCAAAGACACACTTGTCTGGATTAAGCATCATCTTGTACGTCCTTAGGTTATCAAAGGTTTCCTTCAAATCATCAACCAGAGTCTCCTTCTCCCTGGATTTAACCACGATATCATCCACGTAAGCATGTACATTACGGCCAATCTGCTTGTGAAGGCAATTTTGTACACACCGTTGATAAGTTGCCTGGGCACTTTTGAGCCCAAAGGGCATAGACACATAGCAGAAGGCTCCAAAGGGAGTTATGAATGTTGTCTTCTCCTGGTCCTTAACTGCCATTTTGATCTGATGATAGCCAGAATATGCATCCAAAAAACTTAAACGCTCACAACCCGCCGTAGCATCAATGATTTGATCAATACGGGGGAGGGCAAAAGGATCTGCTGGACAAGCTTTATTAAGATCTGTGTAATCCACACACATACGCCAGGTGCCGTTTTTCTTAAGGACTAGCACCAGATTGGCAAGCCACTCAGGGTGAAAAACTTCAACAATAAAGCCAGCTGCTAAGAGCCTGGCTACCTCTTCCCCAATCGCCTTGCGTCTTTCTTCGTTAAACCGGCGGAGGAACTGTTTCACCGATTTGTATTTAGGATCCACATTAAGTGTGTGCTCAGCGAGTTGCCTCGGTACACCTGGCATGTCAGAGGGCTTCCATGCAAAAATGTCCCGATTCTCACGGATGAACTCGATGAGCGCGCTTTCCTATTGCGGATCCAAGTTGGCACTAATGCTGAACTACTTGGACGAATCGCCAGGCATGAAGTCAACAAGCTTAGTTTCTGCTGCCGATTTGAACTTCAGGGCCGGATCATGCTCCGTAGTTTGCTTCTTCAACGGAGTCATGTCCGCCGGATCAACATTGTCTTTATAGTACTTCAACTCCTCGGTGGCACAAACCGACTCTGCATAAGCCGCATCTCCTTCCTCGCATTCCAAAGCGATTTTGCGGCTTCCATGAACTGTTATTGTCCCCTTGTAACCCGGCATCTTGAGCTACAAATACACATAACAGGGCCGAGCCATAAACTTGGCGTATGCCGGACGCCCAAACAGGGCATGATATGGACTTTGGATTTTCACCACTTCAAACGTTAATGTCTCCGATCTGGAATCATGATCATCCCCAAAGGCCACTTCAAGAGCTATCTTACCAATGGGATATGCTGATCTACCAGGGACTACACCGTGGAATACTGTATTAGACGGTTTGAGATTCTTATCTGTTAGCCCCATACGTCGGAAGGTCTCATAGTACAGGATGTTAATACTGCTCCCTCCATCCATGAGCACCTTGGTGAACTTGTAACCTCCCACCTGAGGCGCCACCACCAGAGCCAACTGACCCAGATTATCGACCTGGAGTGGGTGATCCTCTCTGCTTCATATGATTGGCTGTTCAGACCAACATAGATAACGGGGTGTGGCCGGTTCAACAGAGTTGATTGCCCGCCTCTGAACCTTTCGGTCTCGCTTGTCCAAGCTAGTGGTAAAGACATGGTACTGCCCACTACTCAACTGCTTTGGGTTGCTTTGGTAACCTGACTGTTGCTGCTGTTGGTTGTAACCACCCTGGTTGTTCTGACTATTTTGACCATTATGACCGCCCGGATTACCATTAAATCATGAACCGGAACTTCCTCCATCGTAACCCGGCCCGGATCCTGAGCCGCCGCCAGATCCGTGATCATACCGGAAATTATTAGAATTCTTGAACTCCTGCATAATAAAACAATCCTTCCAAAGGTGGTTTGCTGGCTCCTCCTTCGTCCCATGTTTTGGACAGGGCTGGTTTAGCAAATAGTTCAGGCGGTTTGGGTTGGGGTTGGGCGCTCCACTACGATTTTTCGGCCTGCCCTTGCGCCGTTGGCCATTGTCCTGTACGTTGGTATTAGCCACAAAATCCATGTTGCCATCCGCTTTACGCTTGCCTCCTCCGCCATTGCCTACCCAGTGATGATGCTGACCTTTGGAGCTGCTGTTCTTCTTCCCCTTCCCTGTCTTGTCATCATCAGACTCGGGATCCTTGGTACTATCAGAATCAGCATATTTTACCAAAGCGGCCATGAGGGTTCCCATGTCGGTGCAATGACGTTCATCCGTCCCAATTTCAACTTCAGGGGCCCAAACCGGCAGTTGCCTTCTAGGGTTAATACTGCGGTGTCAGCGTTGATGCGGTCTGAGGAGTGCAACACTTGTGACACCCGGCGCACCCAATGAGTCGTTGACTCTCCTTCCTCCTGGACGCATGCAGCTAAGTCCACTATCGACATAGGCTGTTTACAGGTATCCTTGAAATTGTTGATAAACCAGGCTCGTAATTGGGCCCACGAGCTGATAGAATTAGCGGGCAAGCTTTTTAGCCAAGTACGGGACGTTCCTTCAAGCATCATGGTGTAGTATTTCGCACACGCCGTGTCATCCACATCAAGCATCTCCATGGCCATCTCATAGCTCTCTACCCATGTCTCTGGTGGTTGATCCGCCGTATAATTTGGTACCTTGCATGGGCCTTTGAAATCCTTGGGCAGGTGCACGTTGCGTAAAGCGGGGACGAGGCAAGGCACCCCCAAAGAACTAGAAGTAACACCAGGTTCGATCGAAATGGTTGGACGGACCGGCGTGAGCTGCCGAGCCTGATGTTGTGCGGCTAACTCGGCCTCCCTGCACGCTCGGGCCCGGTTCACCACTTCCTGAGCATCATCAGCACCACCCGTCGGGTTATTGCCACGGGGTGCTCCATGTCGTTCATTACTCGACACTGCTGGTTCATCCATATGTCTGCTATAACTCTGGCTTGGACGGGGGGTCGAGTGGATCCGGTCGCGGCTGTACGAGTACGCTTCCTGTTGGGCCAAAGCTGTCCTCAGAAGTTCCTTGACCCGTTGCGTCTCTACTGCCTGTGGCGAGTCACCTTCAACTGGAATGGCCTCCAGCCGTGCAGCAGCAGCAACAAGGTTGTCCATTGGGTTGGAATAATGACCCAGAGGTGTTAAAGCATCCCGACATATAACGGTGTTTTGACGAGGCGGGTTCATCTGATGGGGCTGAACCGGTGCACCGGTCCCAGGGGCTTCTGCCTGGCTCCCCTCCAGCGGATTGTTGGCTCTTGGTCCTGGAGTGTTGAAAAGGTCCCTGGCCTCGAAAACCGGAGGTAAGCGGGATCGGTGCTTCCTCCTCATGACTTCATGCGACGCGCTCTGGTCCAACATAAGCCTGTAGGCTTGTGCATCTAAAGCGGCCCGCTCTGCGGCCATCCTGGTGTCCTCAGCCGCCAGATCCGTTTTGGCCTGGGTGATTTGTTCCTTTACCTTTGCAATCTCTATGTTGTGAGCGTCCTGATCTGGCGGATTAACTTCTGCCATAAGCACAGCCAACGCATCAAACAGTTCTGATAGAACCTGAGCCGGCGGGCGCACAGGGCCTCCTGCCCTGGCAGCCGTTGCCGCTGCTGAACCGGAGATCGCTGTCGCGGCTGTCGAAGAGTGAAGCGCTGCTTGTGTTCCGGTCATAAATATTCCAACCCGGTTAGGCAGATCAGAGGGGTCCGGGATACTGTCACCATCGGAACAGCTCTCAATCCGGCCATCTTGTAGCTGATAAAGAGATTCGGTTTCTCCGGTCGAAGAGTCGTCACCGGAACAAACGGTAGTTGCCCCGCGAAGCTCCGATACATACACATAACTCCCTCCATGGATCATTCCCATGAAGGCACGCTTCATGGCCGGTTTAACCCGGGAAGATCGCGCACGCTGAGCCGTCTCGACGAGGTCGGCGCAGATGTCCGGCTCAGGGCCCGGTTCACCGATCTTGCCAATGAAAATGTGAATGCTACCAAAGGGGACCCGGTACCCGTACTCAATTGAGCCGGCCTCGGGGCCCCAGCCTGCGTCGTCGATGTAGAGTTTGCCGCGACGACTTTTAGTCATCCGGCCTACAGCGTAGCCCTTGAGTCCTTCAAAGCAGCCCTCCAAGAACCGAAAACCATCGTGCGATAGCCCCACGGTGGGCGCCAACTGTCGTGGGTTTGTCACGGCAGATGTCCTAGAGAAAGGACTTAGTCGTGGAGCCATCGCGACGGGTTAGCTTGAAGGGGTTAAAGCGGACGCAAGGACGCAAGAGAGTTTATACTAGTTCGGCCCCTTCGAGGAAGGTAAGCCTACGTCTAGTTGTGATGGAATTGATGGGATTTCGATGACTAGGGAGCAAACAAGCTTCGCCTATGTCTCGAGTTGTTGTCTGTTGTCCTTGGACCGCCGCCGGGTCGTCCCCTTATATACATGGGTGACGCCTGCCGGTTCAGAGAGTCCCAACACCGGTTCATACTCGTATCCGGGTTGGTCTCTCCTTGTTCCTAACTTATATTACAAGTATATGCATAAAGCTGATGTACGGCTACAGGTTGTAAACCGACTATGGGCCCTGGGCCTTTATCTTCCCTCTTTGGGCTTTAACACCTTTGAACCACTGATGGAGTTAATCCGGGCCAGGAAGGCCGGTTTATGCCCAGTAGTAATATCCCCAACACCGCCAGAAGAGCTACTATGATAGTAAGTACCGTGATTTGGCTTTCGAGATCGGAGATCATGTTTACCTCCGTGTCTCTCCTATGAAAGGTACTCGTCGCTTCGGTATCAAAGGGAAGCTTGCCCCCAGATACGTGGGACCTTTCAAGATTGTCAGCAAGAGAGGTGATCTCTCCTATCAACTCGAGCTTCCTTCAAACTTTGCAAATGTTCATGATGTGTTCCATGTCTCTCAGCTTCGAAAGTGCTTCAAGACTCCTGACCGCACCGTCAACTTCGAGGACATTGAGCTCCAAGAAGATCTCTCTTATCGTGAGCACCCGTGGCTATTCTTGAAGAGACTGAACGCAAGACTTGCAACAAGTCAATCAAATTCCTCAAAGTCAAGTGGTCACACCATTCCGACCGTGAAGCTATCTGGGAACGCGAGGATCACCTCCACTCTGAGTACCCGGCGTTCTTTCAGTCCTAGATCTCGGGATGAGATCCTTTCGTAGTGGTGGAGTGTTGTAATACCCCGGATGTTATTTACCAAATATGTACTCCAACTCTTGCCGTTTCCGGCTTTAAGTTATTTTATTTCCTCGGGTTCGGGTCTTTGTTTCCGTGTGTTGTCATCGTTGTCATGCATCTCATATCATGTCATCATGTGCATTGCATTTGCATACGTGTTCATCTCATGCATTCGAGCATTTTCCCCGTTGTCCGTTTTGCATTCCGGCGCTTCGTTCTCCTCCGGTGGTCATTTCTACCTTACATTCGTGTGTGGGGATTAAACATTTCCGGATTGGATCGAGACTTGTCAAGCGGCCTTGGTTTACTATCGGTAGACCGCCTGTCAAGTTTCGTACCATTTGGACTTCGTTTGATGCTCCAACGGTTAACCGAGGGACCGAAAAGGCCTCGTGTGTGTTGCAGCCCAACACCCCTTCAAGTTGGCCCAAAACCCTCTCCATCATCTAGAGCGTTCGATCACGATCGCGTGGCCAAAAATCGCACCTCATTTGGACACTCCTAGCTCCCTCTACCTCTATTTAAAGACCCATCCTCCAAATTCGCGGATCCCCTCTCCTAAACCCTAATTTTTTCCCTCCTCCGCGCACCGGACGTGTCCGGCCTGCGCCGGACGACGTCCGCCGCCACCGCCGCCCAATCATGCGCCGCCAAGTGTCACCGCCGGCCCTCCCACCGCCGGCCCGGAGGAGCCCGATTCGGGCCCTCTCGAGCTCAT
>NC_057797.1:126613102-126643751 GCF_018294505.1 Triticum aestivum
GCGACCGCGCCCGGCGCCGCCGCCCTCCTCTCCCGCGCCGCCCCGGCGAGCTCCACCACCGGATCCGGCGTCTCCTTCCTCAACTCCGACCTCCGGCGAGCTTCATCTCCATCGGTGAACAGTAACTCTGGCAGCCTGCTTCGAAATCCGTGCCAGATCCAGATCTGGAAATTGGGACGGTTGACTTTTTGCCTGAAACCCTAGTTCATATTGCCATGTTCATCGTGTCGTAACTTTGCATCCGTAGCTCCGTTTTGGGCATATAGCATATCAAAATGTTCGTCTCAGAGAGTACATCATTTCATTGAATTGCATCATTTTAATTTGAGTTCATCTTGATACCCGAAATGCTGTTAGAAGAGTGCTACTTGAGATATATGTCAGATCTACTGCTCCATTCAGATATTTGTCATTTTTGCCATGAATATTGTGTGCATGATATGCCCATGAGCTCTACATATGTTTTGTTAAGGGTTTTGCCATCTTTCCAGAGGGCAACCCATGTATTTTTGTGATGTGTGTGGTAACTAGCACGAGCTTGCAAAGTGAGGCACTTGGTATGCTGTTTTCAGGGACTTAGCATTTCCACTAAGTCCTTGAGCTGTTTATCTCATATGGTCATATGTTCATGTTGTTTCCTAGTGATCCGTGCCTCTTTTGAGGATGATCAGTAAGGATGTTTTGTTAATCTTGTAGTGCTCTATCCATCCATGTCTTTGTTTGCAATTATGGAGCACCCTAACTTGAGTCAATCGAGCTCTACTTTTGCTATTTCGTGAATCTGGGCAGATTGTCTACTTGTTAGCGATTTTGCCGATGATGTTGTGGTTGATCCGTGCATGCTATGGTATTGTTCTTTCCATGTCTAGCTTGCATTTTGTGTATTCTTGATGGGTGCATGCTTGGATTATCATGACTTGCTCCGTAGTGAGTGCATCGAGCTTGTAAATATGCCTACTTGATATCTGTTTTCAGCATGTTCCAGTTTTCACTAAGTCTGAGAACTGATTATGTTTTTGCCATGTTCACATGCTTGCAATTGTATTTTCTGATCCCTTTTGGCTCAAGGTCACTAAGGGACTTTTGTTAAGCTCTTTGAGTAACTCTATGCCATGCTTTACTTTGCCATGTTCAGGTCCTGTAGCATATAGTTTTGTTGCTCCCAAGAGTGCTATCTGATCTAAAATTCCAGACAAGTGTTAATTTCACTGAGTCTGAAATCTGTTTACCATATGCATTTTTGCCATGCTTGTTTGAACCTGTTAATGGATGAATTGGCCGTAGCTCAATGCTAGACTTTTGTTAAGCATCTTGAATGCATCCCTGCCATGTATTTTGTTGTCATGTTTGGGTGCTGTAGCATGTTCATCATGTTGCATTTGGATGACTATTTGCTGTAAATCGCAGAACGTGGTCATATTTGAATCGCTTGCCATTCCCAAACCGTAACTCCGATTCCGGCGTTCTTTATATCGTTTTCAAGCGATTTCATCTCATCTTTCCAGTGGCACACTTGGATTCCCAAGTTGAGGCCAGGTTCATGCATTCCTTGTCAAATCTTGCATATGCATCCCGCATCGCATCCCGCATAGCATACCATCTTTGCATCATATTGTTTGAGCTTTGCACGTGGTTGATTGTGTTCCGTTTGCTTGTTTGTCTTGTTTGGGTAGAGCCGGGAGACGAGTTCGCTAACGAGGATCCTGTTGAGTTTGCTTTCGAGGATCCAGTCAACTCTGACAACTTTGCAGGCAAGATGATCATACCCTCGAAATCACTACTATCTTTGCTTTGCTAGATGCTCGCTCTTTTGCTATGCCTATGCTACGATGCCTACCACTTGCTTTCAAGCCTCCCAAAATTGCCATGTCAAACCTCTAACCCACCATGTCCTAGCAAACTGTTGATTGGCTATGTTACCGTTTTGCTCAGTCCCTCTTATAGCGTTGCTAGTTGCAGGTGAAGATTGGAGACCGTTCCTTGTTGGAACATTTATTTACTTGTTGGGATATCATTATATTGTCATGTTATCTTAATGCATCTATATACTTGGTAAAGGGTGGAAGGCTCGGCCTCTCGCCTAGTGTTTTGTTCCACTCTTACCGCCCTAATTTCCGTCATATCAGTGTTATGTTCCCGGATTTTGCGTTCCTTACGCGGTTGGGTTATAATGGGAACCCCTTGACAGTTCGCCTTGATTAAAGCTTTTCCAGCAATGCCCAACCTTGGTTTTACCATTTACCACCTAGCCTCTTTTTCCCTTGGGTTTTCGGAGCCCGAGGGTCATCTTATTTAAACCCCCCCGGGCCAGTGCTCCTCCGAGTGTTGGTCCAACCTAGAGCCCCTTGCAGCGCCACCTCGGGGAAACTCGAGGGCTGGTTTTAGTTGTACGGATTGCTTATCCGATTGTGCCCTGAGAACGAGATATGTGCAGCTCCTATCGGGATTTGTCGGCACATTCGGGCGGTGTTGTTGGATTAGTTTTAACCTGTCGGAGTGTCTTGAAGAACCGAGATATCAGTCTGATCGGAACGTCTCGGGAGGAGGTCTATTCCTTCGTTGACCGTGAGAGCTTGTCATGGGCTAAGTTGGGACTCCCCTGCAGGGATTTGAACTTTTGAAAGCCATGCCCGCGGTTATGGGCAGATGGGAATTTGTTAATGTCCGGTTGTAGATAACTTGAACCTTAACTTAATTAAAATGAATCAACAGCGTGAGTTACCGTGATGGCCTCTTCTCGGCGGAGTCCGGGAAGTGGACACGGTGTTGGAGTAATGTTTGTGCAGGTTGCTCTCTAGTTTCTCGCTCGCGCTTTGCCTCCTCTTCTCGCTCTCTTTTGCGAACAGGTTAGCCACCATATATGCTAGTCGCTTGCTGCAGCTCCACATATTTACCTTGTCTTATCTATAAGCTTAAATAGTCTTGATCGCGAGGGTGCGAGATTGCTGAGTCCCTATGGCTCACAGATTACTATTAAACCAGATGCAGGGCCTGATGATTCTGTTCCAGGTGACGCGCTTGAGCTCAAGTGGGAGTTCGACGAGGACTCTCAACGATACTACGTGTCTTTCCCTGATGATCAGTAGTGGTACCCAGTTGGGGGTGATCGGGACCGTGTAGCATGTTGGGTTATCTTTTATTTTGGCGTCGTAGTCGGGCCATGAGTGTTTGGATGATGTAATGTTATTTATGTACTTGATTGACGTGGCGAGTGTAAGCCAACTATGTTATCTCCCCTTTATTATTCATATTACATGGGATGTTGTGAAGATTGCCTGACTTGCGACATATGCCTTCAATGCGATTATGTCTCTAAGTCGTGCCTCGACACATGGGAGCTATAGTCGCATCGAGGGTGTTACAAGAGGTCTCAAATGCATACTCACACATATGTACGGCCAGGGCTCATGTACATGGATAGGCAATGAAGGGCAGCGACGGCCTCATGTACATCGGCAGCCAACCGGCTGGGTCAAAATGGAGGAAACAACGTCGTGTTCAACGGGAGCCAAGTGACTGGGTCGGAACCCGTCATGTTCATCGGGAGTGAAGCGACTGGGATAGAACGCATCCTGTTCATCGGGAGCCACCCGGCTTGGACGGAACAACCGAAACGGGATCTGGTGTACCGTGAAACAAAGGAAACGGACTTCTCGACAACCGCCTATGGTTAACAGGGTCTTGTTGATCGGGAGGGGTGTGGCGTATCGCAAAACGGAGGAAACGGACTTCTGTTCGAGCGCCTACGGTCAAAACGAGGTTATGTTGATCGGGAGGGGTGTTGCATACCGCAAAACGGGACCCCACGGGATACTGTTCATCCACTGTCTACTACCTCGCTCCAGCCTCCACGGGCTACTCTTCATCCACCGTCGACTTCCTCCAACCTCTGCCGGCTACTGTTCATCCACTGTCGACTTCCTCTAGCCTCCACCTGCTAATGTTCATCCACTGTGACTTCCTCCAGTGGTCCACCCTCCACCAGCCACTATCCATCCACGGGCTACTGTTCATCTAGCCTCCACCTGCTATTGTTCAACCAGCCTCCACAGGGTCTTGTTCATCCACCCTCAGTCGGCTGGGGGTGCGACGGCCTCCTCGAGGTTCCCCGCATGGTGCTTTTGTCCGCTTTTTGTCCATTTGGGTCGGGCGCCCGCTTGGCGTCCGCCCTGTTCGAGAGGGTCGGCAGTGCGCCCAATGCGTCGACCCATATTTGCCGGCGTGGCCGGCTGGTCGCCCTTTTTCAACAAATAGCATAAATTCTTCATTATTTCACACACAAATTATGCATTTTCACAATCAAACATATAGTCCACACCTAAATAAATAGCATAGTTTCAAGCAAATAAATAGCATAGTCTTACAAGCCGAATAAAAATAAAATAGTCTCACATAGTTTTGCAAGCCGAATAAAA
Source organism: Triticum aestivum (assembly GCF_018294505.1). Lineage (NCBI taxonomy): Eukaryota > Viridiplantae > Streptophyta > Magnoliopsida > Poales > Poaceae > Triticum > Triticum aestivum. The sequence goes on from NC_057797.1 coordinate 126,617,518, forward strand.
AGTACATCTATTGGTTGCCACCATGAGCCCACATGTGCTCAACCAAATCATTTTGTAGTTGCATGTGGGTTTCCCAATCACGCATGTCATGATGAAATTAGGTGAACTGTTCAAACGTTGTCGCTCCTCCATGCTCAGGCACAACATTCTCACCCTGAAACCGAAACCCTTGATCATAGAGACGTTCCGGACGCTCGTTTTCTACGATCATATTGTGCATGATCACACAAGCAGTCATCACCTCCCACAACTTCTTCGTGCTCCAAGTCCTAGCAGGATACCGAACGATGCCCCATCGAGATTGCAAAACACCAAAGGCACGCTCGACGTCCTTCCTAGCAGCAGAGTAAGGCATAGCCTAGTGGTGAAAAGGGGCTGATGCCTTTCCACCCACCCGGGTTCAAGGCATGATACTTGCAATTTGGGTTGTTGCATCAGTTATACTGTAGGGGCCTCCCTTACAGTCTTTCTGTCAAAAAAACGTCCTTCCTAGCACTCTCTTGCTCTTGGGCGAATCTTTTCCTCTTCGCTTCGACGGGGTTGGGGATTGTCTTCACGATAGTGGTCCACCGAGGATAGATACCGTCACCTAGGTGGTATCCTTTGTCGTAGTTGTGGTCGTTGATGGTAACATTCAACAGTAGGTTGTTGCCTTCGGCAAGCCTAGCAAACACCGGCGAGCGCTGAAGCACGTTGATATCATTGTGTGATCTGGCCATGCCAAAGAAAGAGTGCCAGATCCAGAGATCTTGAGATGCCACGGCCTCAAGTATGATAATGCAAGCCCTGACATGGCTCTTATATTGTCCTTGCCAAGTAGAAGGGCGGTTCTTCCACTCCCAGTGCATGCAGTCTATGCTGCCAAGCATCCCTGGGAAGCCCCTGCTAGCATTCCTCGCCAACAAGTGGGTTGCATCTTGAGGAGTCGACTCTCTCAAGTACTCAGGGCCAAACACAGCAATCACAGCCCTGCAGAACTTGTACAGGGAGTATAGGCATGTAGATTGGCTCATACGGGCGTACTCATCAATGAGATCACCGGGCACTCCGTATGCAAGCATCCGGGCGGCTGCAGTGCATTTCTGATGAGAGGAGAAGCCAATCTTTCCAAGGGCATCCTCTTTGCACTCTAAATAGTCATCGTAGCCGACCACCCCCTCTCTAATACGGTTGAAAAGATGCCTACTCATATGGAAACGACGGCGGAATTTCTAATCTTTGAACAACGGGTTCGTTGTGTCAAAGTAGTCCTTCCAAAGAAGGAAATGCTTGCTCTCTCGGTTGTGATTCAACGGCGGAAGGTGCCCCGGAATGAAGCCACGAAACAACGGCCGTTGGCTATTGAGGTGGTGATGGACCAACACGGCAGCCAAGATCTCCTCCTCATCATCGGACAAGGAATCGTCAGAGTCGCAAAGGAAACTTTGGAAAAAGAACTCGTCGGCGGCGTCCATTTTGTACCTTGGCAAACTGTCGAACAGCTTGCGAGCGTCGAAGAAGGAGCCTACCAGCGAAGGGAGTCGCCCCGCCCTCGGACCAGCTAGCTGCCCTGGCAGCGTCCGAAGAGTGTGCCGGCGTCCGACAAAGGAGCTGGCGAGGCGGCTTCTTGGTCGCGGCTTTGTCGGGGAGTGGGGGGAGCTTTCGTGGGAGTAGGGGCGGCCAAACGACGGTGGCAGCGACGTGGGAGTTGGCGACGTTGTAGGGATGGATGTTGCGGCACCGGCAGCTGGTAGAGGCACCGGAACAAATGGGCGGCAGCATCGACGACGAAGGAGGCGGGCGAGGGTTTGCTGTTGGAATGGGAAAGGATGGCCAATGTGCCACTGACTAGCGAGCCAGGAGGAGTAGGCGGGCGCGCGTCTGTCTCATGTCCGGGCCGACGCAAATCCAGCTCGAAAATGGGTCGGCAAGCGAACGAAAAGCGGACGCGCGTCCGTTTAGGTCGGCGTGTTGGGCCGACTTTTCTGTCCGCGCTAACCCAAACGGATGCGCGCGGGTGAAATGGGTCGACGCATTGGAGTTACTCTTACTTCTAGTTGAGTACATGCCCTTCTAGTTGTTAGGATGGCTATACATGGGCGTATAGTTGGTATAGGTTCGCTGGATGACACCACATAGCACTGTCATGTACTGTGACTGGAGCGTTGTAGGTACCAAGGGCATCTCTAACCAGACCCTTAAAAGGGTTTAACGCCTCCAAAGATTCCCTTCTGAGGAGTAAAGTCGTACGTAGTTGAACTCTCATTTCTAACTCCTTAAATTTTGTAGAAGCATCGGCCGCCTCTCAAATGTGAGCAGTCCAACCCAAGCCTTAGCAAAAGACTCCATCAAGTTTTCTCTGCTCGAATGCAAAGTCAAAAGTGGGCTGAATGCAGTTACGGGAGATATACGATTGGTGTGCATGGACAGTGGCAGGATGTAGCACGAGCCATGCCATGATCTATCTACAGAGTCCATGACATGCCTCTACATGCGCTAGGTCGGGGCTTACACTAGTTGCTAGTACGTGGAACGTGGGAGCCTACACACACAGTAGCCACACGCAACTGCTACACCCGAGTGGTGTAAACTTGTAACGCATGCACATGGATCCTGTTTGCAAATTGACTGTCCTTGCACTTTCCGTCCAGATGCAAAAAGCATTTCCCCTATGGTTGTGATTTGTAAGTAATAACTAAATATTTGCACAAGAAATACACCATCAAAGACTGAACCTGGGGGAGTATATCTGAACCGAGAATCCCGTCACAATTTTGATGGAGATGTGGTCTTTTGAAAGAGCACGGACTGGACAAAGGGCATTGATTATGCCTCTTATTTACAAGTTCTTGGTTGAGAACCATGGAAGAAGAGCAGAGCAATTCACCCCTTTCTGATTCAGGAAGCCATGGGGAGTTTGCATGTCAGCAGAGGATACAACTCGTTTACATGTTTTAAATCCAAGAATTCTGACACGAATTTGGCCCCAAATATTCCAAATTAACTAATACATAACATATGGTTCAGAAAATAAGAAGACTTTACACAGAAGGGGCCCCATTATGCATCACATGTCGCCTGTACAGGAAATGCTCCAGCAATATGTAAAAAGGCATATGTATATGGAATAAAATGGTATGATCTACTGAACAATACACAGCTTTGAAATGGATTTGTGATATGTGTGTGAACGACGAAACAAATGGAGTGGGAGATACAAGCATATCACAAAAATAATAAAAAATAATACAGTGTCTCTGGGCCAAGTGGAAAAATTGCAACAACAAAAATCTAGAAGTACAACTCTACACGAGATGAAAAAAAGATAAGGAAAAAGAATTAGCAAACAACAACAGTGGACACGCTTAACTGGCAGCTTATAAGAATGACCATAGATACAGGATATGTATTTATATATGACAAGCTAGCAGTGTCCGCGTACCATCCGTGAAAATTTGATATCTTTACCTAGTTCCAGAAGAAACTTTATACAATCCAGCACTGGTGCTTGAGGGTCACCTTAGCCTAGCATCGCCTCCTTTGCTCCGGAATGTCGACAGGGAGAAGAATGAACGTGGTGCTGCAATTTTGGCGTGAAGATAGTTTTAGACTTTTGGTTAAGATTACCAATGACAGAACAGGTAACACTAATTATTGATAAAGATGAACAGTCACCTTCACGGGTTACGTTCTAATTGAGCAGCTTAACATAAGAACATACTACATGTCTAGACGTTTGTATACCTTTAATTGAGCTACCAGTCAGTTGATCCTCCCTCAGTCTAAAATTTGCAGGGGGGTTTGGAATGGAGCTGCGCAGCGATTGTTCTGCAAATTCAGATCTTAAGTAACCGGTATATGCAGGGAAAGAAATGAAGAGCAAAATAAAACAGTAACTGAAGCCTGAAAGGCACGTACAGCTTAAGACTCAAAAGTCAGAAGTCTAAGCAAATATCCACTGATGTAAATGTATCATTCCCATGCACAAAACTCTGTCAATACTGCATGCACATGATCTAGGAAAGCCCTATTTTTGGATTCTAGTTTTGGGTCCACCCATGTCACTGAGAAGCAGAACTTCATCCCATATGTCAGTATCATAAAGAAAATAGGGAGTTGGAATTGGGGAGAACATAAATATGATCAGTGCAAAGAGGTGGGTGAAGGAGGGGATTTAATATTTGTCACCAAAAAAACTGTGCTGCAAACGATACATTCATGTCAAGAGATAGAAGCAATTGATTCCAAGGTTAGTATATGTAACATGTAAAGAGAGGATATTAGCTTGTCAGCAAGGATAAAGTAACTCATTCACCGTCACTTTAATTTATCTGGTTATAATACTGAATCCAACATCAGAAGTTCTTAAATAAGCTGAAGATAGTGTGAGTCAACTTGCACACAAATAGTTTGACTTCACACAAAGTGTCATTTGCTTTTATCTGGAAACATGAAGGACCCTGAAAGACACATGTACTAAAATGAAGGCTTGCCCTATTGGTTTTATTCTGATCTAAGTATGGAAAGAAGCGTTGGAAAGTATGAGTTGTTGCCAATAAAAGGTGGGTCTAGTTGTCATGGGGGACAAGCATAATCTAGGTCAGGACACTATACTTCAAATGGGTTAAAGCATACAATGCAATAAATACTCGAAGATATGATACTTGAAATAGCATGCATAGAGGATTATACAAAGAAAATACCTTGTTCAGTCAAAACCTCGTTCTCAACAAAACCATCATATGAAGAAAGATAGCCCATTCTTGACTTTCTGAAATCATCAGAGGATCCTATTGCCAGATCCCGGCCATCTTCCATATCATCATCACATTCTGAGGCAGTTGAAGCAGAAACCCAGTCATTCACTAAACCATCACCCCTATTCTTCCTCCCAAATTTCAGCAGCTTCTTAAACCCTTTTGGGACATCTTTACGTGGCTGTTGAGATGCATTGGCACCACCAAAAGGCATCTGAGCGCTGCCCCACTTTTTTCTCATCCGGGAAACATCAGCATCTGTTATTTGATCCAGCGAATGAGAGTTCCACGGTGATGGACTGCCGGTTGGTGAATCGACAAAAGCATCACCATCCGAGGTATCATTTGCATAAGGCAATAGGTGTGGATGACGCGAGCTCCAGGGGGCTGGTAATTCACCAGGTAAATCATGCATGTTTCCTGCAAAAGCATTAAACTTGGTACTGGATGCCTCCCTTGGAAAAGAAACATCGCCATTTTCTGATCCTGGATCGTCTGAATTTCCAAAATCCTGACTCAGTTTTGGAGTCTCACTGTCTGAATCAGCAGGAAAATCACTTTCCCTGAGATTCTCTTCAATGCTTTCGTATTCTTCATCTTTGGCATCATCTGGGGAATCCTCTTGCTGATCTGGAAAATCATCATCTTCATCCTGTAAGACACTTGCAAACATTGGTTGTCGAAATCCGGTTATACCGACAACTGGGAGAGTCCCATTGTCTTTCCTAACAAAAGACTTCGGTGCGCCAGATTTATGGGTGTTACTAGAAATTCCTGAGGGAGCCCAGTTGTAAATATCCTTGTTCACTGATGAAGTGTCCCTTAATTCACTAGCATTTAAGTTTTTTCTCATAGACTGTGACCCCCTTGATTGATCTTGATTCAAAATACTCTTTGACTCTTCAATTATGCTCTTACTACGGGAAAAACCTTTTGGCTGAGCCCTTGCAGTAGCTCTGCTATGACCAGCTGATGGCTTTGTATTTTCCTTTCTGAAGTCGGAGAAATTGGGAACTGACTGTGCAAGAGGATTTTCTGGTGGGTTCCTGCGATTTGCATAACCAGATCTTACAGCTCTTGACGAATGCTTATGTCCATGGACAGGAGCAACGGATTTCTTTTGTGTGTAAGCTACTTTGTTTGAAAAATGCTTCCTGGAATCAGCACTCCTGGAAGAACAATCACCAGATAGGTAATCACTGTTCATTTCATCTTCTACCAGGAAAGAATCTGCCCCCTGGAAAAGGCAAACATAACAAATTATTAACAAGCAAAATCCAGAAGTGCGCATTATTGCAAGTTGCAATATGTCAAATGATTGTAGCATTAATTCTACATCTATACTTGCTGAAAAACATACTTCCAGTACTTCGCAGAAAAATTGAACTAGCCTTTTACCTTTAGTAAAAAAAACAGAGTACAGCATTTGGGGTATAAGCTAGCATTACAAAATAACAGAATTTCTTAATTACTATTTTCTGTTGAAGTACAGAACTAATCCATGTAGAATCTAATACCTGATCCTTATTTCGTGAAACTGATTGCAAAGCAGATTGAGAGAATTTGGCCCGCATCTCAGCCTTGCTCCTTTCTAGACTTTCATGCATTGCCTTCAATATTGCTTCCTTCTCTTCTTTCTGCAGCTTCCAATCCTCCTTTAGTTTTGCATCCCTCTTCTGCATATATTGATCATAAAACTTTCCCCGTGACTCTTCTAGGCTAAGCATCCCAAGTTTTTCTGGTGTGCTGTTGTTATACCCTTCGTTGTCCACCATCTTCAGAAGCTCATTGGCATCAAAGTTGTTACTCTCCATCACAGTTTGTTTCGTACAAATCTTCTCTGGAAGAACCTGTGTAGGCTTTACCTCACTTAACCTAGGTGTGTCATCAACCTGTGCATCTGTAGACTTTCCTCTCCTGGAAGTGGTTAGCTTGTGTGCAGCAAATAGTTTCTCCAACTCATTGGCCTTCATTTGCAGTTCATCATGCCGATCTTGATTCCCCTTTGCCGGTTTCGTCACCCTAGTCTGCTCCAAGGGAATAGCATTTGCATCATTTACTGATTTAACTTTACCTCCCAGCAAACTCAATTCCTGCTCAGCATTAGATGATTGTCTGCTCAAATTTGATCCCTGGCGACTAGAATAATCCGATTGAGGCAGTATTTCAGACCCAACAGCAATCTTTCTCCGCACATCCTCTACCTTCCGTGGTAGACTTTTCCGCCGCGAGCTAGCATCATGAACTTCAGATTCTGTAGGGCCAGCTTCGTCCCTACCAGATGAACCCCTAACATTATTGCGAGAATTGGATGTGGCTTTTGATTTGAGATCGACACCACTTGACGTTTTCCCAACTGTTCGAAAGGATCGATCCTTCTTCACAACTGCATCTGCTCCAGCATGCATCTCTTTTGGACGAAGGCGAGAACCTCTACTATCTTTACGTCCAATCTGTTCACTTGCAACTGGTACTTCATGAGCAACAGGAGTTATTTCCTTATCTATCTGGACATGATCCTCTGACGATGGACTAGTTAAAGTATCATAATGTTTCGGGAAAGCTTCCTCAGCTGGCCTTGAAGATGTTTTTTGTCGGTTTTGAGTGGAAACATTTGAAGCAACATGCTCTGACAACCTTGTGTCACCTTGTCCTTGGTTAACTCCCTGCTCCTTGTCAAAGGACAACTCACTCTCAGTACTAGAGGCTATAGCCATGTCATCTCCCGAACAAGATCTAGTCTGCTTTTCAGGAGCCTCGGTAACAATGGCTGATAATGAGGGTGGAGATGTAGTATTAAAGGTTGAGGACGAAGAAGCATTTGTAGTGGTAGAATCCTTGGGCTTGTCACCATCCTTTTGACGTGACCAAGATTGAGATGTGTCTGGATTCTTCACCCCACTAGCATCCTTATCAGCTCTTACTTTTGAACTGGCCTCCAGATTGGCAGATGTTGGTGTCCCAGCTGGAGTTCCATTTTCACTTTTGTCATTAGAGCCACTGTTATCATTGTTACCCAGATCAATGCTCATGTCACTGACACTGCTCCACCTCCTTACCAACTTGTCCATGGACGCAACAGAAGGCACCCTGCGGTGCTCACCTTTCACTGGAACAACCTTAGCAGTACCTGCAGAGTTGCTGTTACCAGAAGTTGAAGTTTGCTCCTTTTGCTTATTCTCAAACATGCTTATTCTATCTTGCACACTCAAACGCCTCGAAAGCTCTTTAGCAGGAGCAGGAGGAGCATCAGTTTCGTTTTCTTGTTTATCTACTGTCTGCTGGATGGTTGGCTTAGATTGCTGTTCAGAGCTCGATCCTGATGGAACATCAACTGAATGTTGGTTGTTGCTTAATCTATCAGTATGCAGGACACTACCCCAACTTGTAGATCTATTGCTGGATCCACCGTGATCGGCCTGTGGCTCATCTATAGACATGTCTGAACTGCAGGAGTCACGAAGATCCCCATCTTCAAAGCTCTTCCAGTGTGATGAAGGTGCTGGGGATGCCTGAGGATTGATGTCTGGACGACGCTGGCAAAGTGACATATATTTGTTGCATGCTTCGCTGGATATAACAAGTTCAAGTTGTCATATGTATCTAAACACCATTCATCAAGAAAGACAACAAAGGAACAAAAAATAAACAACGACTGTGACAGAAGATATCATATCTCAATGCGCTCCAATTCAACATGACCCACCCTCCTAATTCCTAAGAGAACCTTCTCCTGCAAACTTTTCCCAATTTCCAGAATGATAACTTCAGGGTGCTTGAATTATTTCCTAAACTTGAGTTCTATTGTTTCTATACAACTTCCACCATCCAGCATCTCATTTTGTTAATTATGCCATGCTAATCCTCATAGAACTAAGTTTTTTTTTTGCGGGAGCATAGAACTAAGTTGACGTGTATTATAATGGCATTTGATAGAAACAGTCATAAACTTTCTCTTTACAGCTGCATGTTGTTTTATATCCTCAATTAGATCTGCTTGTTTGATGTCAAAAAGGATAACTTGAGCACATCAGTCTACTGCTGATGGGGGCTCACTTATGCTAAATCTGCACATCAACTTTTAGATATACCAAAGTAGTTGTTGCTGGTGGATTGTACCTTAATGTGCTTACTAGATAAGCTGTAGCTGTAATTTCGTTGGACTACTTAACACTGACCACCAAGACTTTCGAGTAATACCCATACGCCTATATGATTGTAAGTTTATAACTGAATTATGGGCTTGACAAGCTTCAATCATACCTCAGCCTGCTGGCACCAAAGTGGTCCGCAAAATGGAGAAGCTCAGAGACACTATCATGGTTGAACCCTGCAGATGATGCCCGGGCACAAGACGTGACAAGGTCTTGTTTAAGTGCACTTAAACGGACATCAATTGCTCTAAGAAGCTCCTTCCTGCACAAAAATAGCCAGGGCATAAATTATGGATAGTTAAGATATTTCAGGTTGCATTAAAAGGGTAAAACTGTAAATTACTTGATACCACGACACAGCCTACAGACAAAAATTATGTATTCAAGATGTCTTGTCTATCAAAAACTCACAGCACATTGCGTTGTCACATGAATGCATATCAATCATTCTAATTTAGTAAGAAGTAGATTGAGTCTTGTACATAAATAAACAAAGGTGTAACAAAAAAAATGATAACCACGGTCCTCCAGTCAATAACATTTCATTAAACTAATAACAATTAGTCCTTATATAAGCACCGTAGACCAATTAAAGGATGGCAGTTTGTTTCACTCAAAGCTCCCAAAAAAGGAAGACAGAAATATATCCACAAAAAGTGCACGAGATGTAATCACAGAATAAAATCGAATTAACCATCCAGGATAAAGAAACTAACTTCATACGGGCGTTATCGTCCACATGCTACAAGTATCTGCACTCTGAATTTTTGCGAAAGGTTATAGAAAGGAGCTAACACGATGGGAACATCATTTCCACAATAATCATATGGAGTATAAACCACAATGTGTGCAAGACTTGGCAAAAAAACTACAGTTAACGTGTTTCATCACAATATTAATCTACTTAACAAAGTACAAACTAATTGTGAATGAATCAATTTTATCTGGCAAACAAGGTAAATGAGCGGCAATTGAAATAAGAGATGGACTTACTTTGTAATGTCTGCAGCTGCTGCTGAGGCTTCAGCTGACAAGCAGAAGAAGAGTTTACATAATTATATCCAGAAGGCAGAAGCATCACATGCTTCCATACATGACAGTAATAATGTCACATTAATCTAACATGTTACCTTATTAATGGAGGTTCATGTTAATATGTGATGAATAATATAGACATGGTGGCATCAATGTATCTAGCATTAATCAAAGGTTCCTAAATTCTTAATGCAAGCCAATAATACAGTTGCCAATTCAACAAGAGAACAATCTCTTGCTACTGGATTTTATCAGCTCCCATTGAGTAACTCCAGTTAAGATGGACTGGGTTTCTCATGATGAACGAGTGTTAATGAACTGTATGAGGTATGAAAAGACTCAAGACATTAGGGCATACCAGCTGGACCCGAGGTAGCACCTACAGCAGTCTGCATAAAGAATTGCCAATTTTAGACAAATGCTACACTGCATAACATGCTGAAAGAACTGCTTGATAATTGATACTCACTCCCTGTGCCGCGTAAATCTTCCTAGCCCCTTCTAGCTGCGACATTTCTGCATCGAACGTATTCGCCATCTCCAGCACCTCCGGCGTGCTCACGAAGCGCACGAACCTTCAAGCACAAAGGAACCAGGCAAGCACCCATCAGAATCCAATCTCCTCGACAATCGACAGACCACCGACCCGAGCACCGCCGCATAAGCCACATCAGCAAACCTCTCGAGGGTGCCCTTGCTGAACCACGCGGCGCGCCGGTCCAGCTGCAGCCGGATGGCCGGCTGCGGCGGCTGGGCCGCCGCCTGCTCCTCCGCGGCGCGCAGGTGCGTCACGAACGGCTTCACCGACCCAGACGCGATCTTCTCCGTCCGCCCACTGCCGGACACCACGAGCTCGCACCTGCGCAGGCAGAGTCAGTCAGCCAGCCACCCTCAGCCCACGCGAAACCGCAACGGAAGGGCGAGGCATCCCCTCCCCAGTGCCCCGCTTCCTCACCTGGAGCGGCGGGGGGAGAGCTGGAAGAGCGCGTAGTCCAGCGGCGCGTCGGGCTCCATGGCAGCGCCGCCGTCGCCGGCGAGGTCGGATCTGGTGGATCGCGGACGAGACCCGCCCCCCGCCCCTCCGCCTCCGCCGGAGCCGCCCCCGGGTAAACGCCGGGGAGACGGCGAGCCGCGCAATGCAGCTCCCGCGGCGACGAGATCGCGCGCAGCGGCGGCGTGCTGCGGCGGCGGCCCGGATCTCGGCCGCGCGCGCCCGAATCCGATAACGTGCGCCCTGCTGCGCTGTGGGGGGAGGGAGCGGAGTGGAGGGGGAGAGGACTAGAGAGAGAGAGAGCTCTGCTGGTTTGGTGGAGCTGGAGACTGGTACTGCCCTACGCCCTCTCTCTCCTCCGTGAGAAATGCGGGAGGAAAAACGGACGAAGGTGAAACGGGAAACTTCCGGGGGTGTTTCGGGGAGATTAGCGGCCCTGATCTGGAGTTTCGGGGGAGCTTAGGCGTGATTAAGAGAGATTACGAGAGATTGTTGCTTTTGTTTTCATTTTCGTTTTTTATTATCCGTTTTCTCTGCTTTATGCGGCGGTGGCTGGCTTTTCGGGATAACAACGGCTTTGAGTGGACTGTTGGTGCGGGTCTGACCATTTTGCCCCTCAACAGAAAACGAAACTGGATGAGGGGCTCTGGTTTTGAATTTCGGAGGAGGGATTTTTCGAAAAGGATCACTGTCGTTGCTACTGACACGAGGATGGTGGGTGTGTAGCTTTTGTCTTGATTATTGAAAAAATGTACTGCAACGTACCGTGTTTTCTGTTTTGTCAATTTGTAACCCCAAACACCAATCTTTCGCGCGACAACTGGAAACAAACGTTACTATAACACATCTTTCAGCGACAGCAAGTGACGATGTGGGCATTTTGTTTTATCTTTTTTATTTTGCATGAAAACTACGACGTGGCCAACCATGATGAATTTGTTTGGTTGCAGCAAGGGCAATGGAAGATTTGCTACATAAGTTTGGTTTACGTTTACATATCTTGATTTTTTTTATTAGTTGTTGCATTATGCATTTAGCGTTGATTGCTAGTTTGGTTAACGTTTACATATCTTGATTTTTGATTAGTTGCTGCCTTACACATTGCGCGTTGATGTACTGGTTGGAGTTCACTTTTTGTGTGCCCATGCTATGCCTAGGGCGTGACTCGCAAGGGTATTATTGGTTAGGCACAGTGAACAGTGGTTAAGCGCCCCAAAAAAATTCTAGTCTAGTCGTTCTATAGGATCAGGGAGCCTCGAGAGGTCAAGAGCTCGACAGTGACGTCTCTTTATATATTTAGAAAGGATTTATCATTAATTTATGCAGCTCTCATATGGCGTTTGTCTAGTTATAGCATGGCATTATTACAGTCATGCATGCATAGTTGATACAAATAAATGAGGAAGAACCACCTCCTGATTTTCCTTTTATATCTTCTCATCATTTTACCTAGAGAAAAGTCCACATTACAATCTTGAACTAACCACACAGTTTAATATTCAACCCTCAACTACAAAATCGGTCATTCTACACCCCGAACTAACCACATGGTTCAAAAATCAACCTTCCATCCGGTTTTGACTCATTTGAGTGGTTTTGACCGCGTTGACCGGTGACTTGGCAGTGCCAAATCAGCAGCCCATGCAATAAAAAAGTTGGTTGGATCGTTCTCTTTGTAGTTCTCTCGTTGATTTGACCCGAGCTCTGCAAAACAGCCGCCGCTGCCTTGTTTGACAGCCCCGCTGACGACCAACCAGCAGCGCTGCACCTCCCCCCATATCTCCTGTCCCCGCGGGTTAGCAGAAAGCCAGGAACCCCACTCGCTCTGCCGCTCCCGACTTCCTTACATGTTCCACCATCGGAGACCGACGTACGGCCTTCTCCGCTCGCCCGGCCCCTCCCTCTGGCACCTGGAGGCGCTCCCTCTCCCATAGCCGCAAAGGACGCCGAGCCCCTGCTGATCTATGAATCGATTCCTCTGACTGGTTGGTCCCTCACGGCCTCGTTGGCCCCTTCCCCTTCTTCTATACAGAAGAGCAGACCGGTAGTGAGCTCTCCGGCGAGGTGTCACGGGCTCGAGTGGTCTATGACGGGATGGAGACGGGTCCGGACGCACTTCTCGCCGACGACCTCGATGGCAGCGATGGCGCCCGCGAGAGAAAAGCTGTAAGTAGAGAAGACGAGCACGTAGGTCATCGCAAAAAAAAAAGAGGAGCACGTAGGTACGGCCACTACGTTAACAACCTCCTTGACCAACTCATCTAGATAAGCTCATGCATCATGCATTGGTAGTTACAGAGAGAGAAAGAGAGCTACGTGAGAGAATCTCACGTTGGTGCAGCCGGTCATCTAGGGGTATTCCAACAGAAAACAGAAAGAATGAGGATATATTTTTTCCTATAAGTGAGTCCCACATGTGAGGGGTCAGAAGGTGACATGGCACTGCCCAGTTATTTGTCAAAACCGCTCAAATGAGTCATGATGGAGGGTTGATTTTTGAACCGAGTGATTAGTTCGGGGTGTAGGATGACCGATTTTGTAGTTGAGGGTTGAATACCAAACTGTGAGGTTAGTTCAAGGTTGTAATGTGGACTTTTTTCTTTTACCTAAGCCGGTCTTTCAAGAATTATTTTAGCCCAAACTAAATGCGAAAACAATATACCCTCGGTCTAAATGTTCACCGACGTCTTCCTTGCTATTGAAAAATGAGGAGGCCAAGAAAAAAGAATCACATGCAAACTGTACGGTGTCTCAAATAACAAAGATAATGAGCAGGAGATTATCAGATCACGAGGTAATACCAACTCGACGTGTGGCAATCCACCATATATTGTGATGAAAACAACTCGAGAAATTGAGAGATTTGCAAGCAGTGCCTTATCTACAACAATAAGCATCCGGCTTTATGCATTAACAAGACCAAAGTATATCACAAAGCGAAACACTCAAAAGAAAAGTTTACGCTTTGTTTCTCTCACCTCGCGAACACCCACCAAAAGCACGGGTATGCTTTAAGTATAAGTAATTATGTGTTCAACAAAATATAAATAATTTATGTTTTTTCAGGGGTTAACTATAGAGAAAATTATCTACATATAAAATTTTAAATACACATCATTAGATATATCATGAGACATATTCTCATATTTAATATATACAAGATGGCTCGATTTTTCGAAAGATGGTATCATTTATTTTGTCAATTTGTAACCCCAACCACCAATCTTCATGCAACAACTAGAAATAATCGCTACTAACATATTTTCAGCATCAACAAGTCAATATGATTGTTAGGGAACGTAGTAATTTTAAAAAATTTCCTACGCACACGCAATATCATGGTGATGCATAGCAACGAGAGGGAAGAGTGTGATCTACGTACCCTTGTAGACCGACAGCGGAAGCGTTAGCACAACGCGGTTGATGTAGTCGTACGTCTTCACGGCCCGACCGATCAAGCACCGAAACTACGGCACCTCCGAGTTTTAGCACACGTTCAGCTCGATGACGATCCCCGGACTCCGATCCAGCAAAGTGTCGGGGAAGAGTTCCGTCAGCACGACGGCGTGGTGACGATCTTGATGTTCTACCATCGCAGGGCTTCGCCTAAGCACCGCTACAATATTATCGAGGATTGTGGTGGAAGGGGACACCGCACACGGCTAAGAAAACAATCACGAGGATCAACTTGTGTGTTCTAGGGTGCCCCCCTGCCCCCGTATATAAAGGAGCCAAGGGGAGGGGGCGGCCGGCCAAGGAGGGCGCGCCAAGGGGGAGAGAAAGGAAAAAAAAAGGGGGGGGGGCGCTGCCCCCCTCTCCTTGTCCTATTCGGACTAGGGAGGGGAGGGGCGCGCGGCCACCTCTTGTCTCCTTTCCTCTTCTCCCTTAGGGCCCATGTAGGCCCAATAACCCCCGGGGGGGTTCCGGTAACCCCCCGGTACTCCGGTAAAATCCCGATTTCACCCGGAACGATTCCGATATCCAAATATAGGCTTCCAATATATCGATCTTTATGTCTCGACCATTTCGAGACTCCTCGTCATGTCCGTGATCACATCCGGGACTCCGAACTAACTTCGGTACATCAAAACTCATGAACTCATAATATAACTGTCATCGAAACCTTAAGCGTGCGGACCCTACGGGTTCGAGAACAATGTAGACATGACCGAGACACGTCTCCGGTCAATAACCAATAGCGGAACCTGGATGCTCATATTGGCTCCTACATATTCTACGAAGATCTTTATTGGTCAGACCGCATAACAACATATGTTGTTCCCTTTGTCATCGGTATGTTACTTGTCCGAGATTCGATCGTCGGTATCTCAATACCTAGTTCAATCTCGTTACTGGCAAGTCTCTTTACTCGTTCCGTAATGCATCATCTCACAACTAACTCATTAGTTGCAATGCTTGCAAGGCTTATGTGATGTGCATTACCGAGAGGGCCTAGAGATACCTCTCCGACAATCGGAGTGACAAACCCTAATCTTGAAATACGCCAACCCAACATGTACCTTCTGAGACACCTGTAGATCTCCTTTATAATCACCCATTTACGTTGTGACGTTTGGTAGCACATAAAGTGTTCCTCCGGTAAACGGGAGTTGCATAATCTCATAGTCATAGGAACATGTATAAGTCATGAAGAAAGCAATAGCAACATGCTAAACGATCGGGTGCTAAGCTAATGGAATGGGTCATGTCAATCACATCATTCTTCTAATGATGTGATCCCGTTAATCAAATAACAACTCTTTTGTTCATGGTTAGGAAACATAACCATCTTCGATTAACGAGCTAGTCAAGTAGAGGCATACTAGTAACACTCTGTTTGTCTGTGTATTCACACATGTATTATGTTTCCGGTTAATACAATTCTAGCATGAATAATAAACATTTATCATGATATAAGGAAATAAATAATAACTTTATTATTGCCTCTAGGGCATATTTCCTTCAGTCTCCCACTTGCACTAGAGTCAATAATCTAGTTCACATCGCCATGTGATCTAACATCAATAGTTCACATCTTTATGTGGTTAACACCCATAGTTCACATCGATATGTGACCAACACCCAAAGGGTTTACTAGAGTCAGTAATCTAGTTCACATCGCTATGTGATTAACACCCAAAGAGTACTAAGGTGTGATCATGTTTTTGCTTGTGAGGCAACTTTAGTCAACGGGTCTTTTATATTCAGATCCGTAAGTATTTTTCAAATATCTATGTCAACAATGCTCTACACGGAGCTACTCTAGCTAATTGCTCCCACTTTCAATATGTATCTAGATCGAGACTTAGAGTCATCCATATCGGTGTCAAAAATTTGTATCGACGTAACCCTTTACGATGAACCTTTTTGTTATGTCCATAATCGAGAAACATATCCTTATTTCACTAAGGATACACCACTGTCCAGTGATCTACTTCCTAGATCACTATTGTATTCCCTCGCTTAACACAGTGTAGGGTATACAACAGATCTAGTACACAGCATGACATACTTTATAGAACCTATGGCCAAGGCATAGGGAATGACTTTCATTCTCTTTCTATCTTCTACCGTGGTCAGGCTTTGAGTCTTACTCAATTTTACACCTTGTAACACAGGCAAGAACTCTTTCTTTGACTGTTCCATTTTGAACTACTTCAAAATCTTGTCAAGGTATGTACTCATTGAAAAAATTATCAAGCGTCTTGATCTATCTCTATAGATCTTGATACTCAATATGTAAGCAGCTTCTCCGAGGTCTTTCTTTGAAAAACTCCTTTCAAACACTCCTTTATGCTTTGCAGAATAATTCTACATTATTTTCGATCAACAATATGTCATTCACATATACTTATCAGAAATGTTGTAGTGCTCCCACTCACTTTCTTGTAAATACAGGCTTTACCGCAAGTCTGTATAAAACTATATGCTTTGATCAACTCATCAAAGCGTATATTCCAACTCCGAGATGCTTGCACCAGTCCATATATGGATCGCTGAAGCTTGCACATTTTGTTAACACTTTTAGGATTGACAAAACCTTCTGGTTGCATCATATACAATAAATCCATTAAGGAATGCAGTTTTGTTTATCCATTTGCCAGATTTCATAAAATGCGGCAATTGCTAACATGATTCGAACAGACTTAAGCATAGATACGAGTGAGAAAATCTCATCGTAGTCAACACCTTGAACTTGTCGAAAACCTTTTGCGACAATTCTAGCTTTGTAGATAGTAACACTACTATCAGCGTCCGTCTTCCTCTTGAAGATCCATTTATTTTCTATGGCTTACCGATCATCGGGAAATCCATCAAAGTCCATACTTTGTTCTCATACATGGATCATATCTCAGATTTCATGGCCTCAAACCATTTCGCGGAATCTGGGCTCATCATTGCTTCCTCATAGTTCGCAAGTTCGTCATGGTCTAGTAGCATGACTTCCAGAACAGGATTACCGTATCACTCTGGTGCGGATCTCACTCTGGTTTACCTACGAGATTCGGTAGTAACTTGATCTGAAGTTACATGATCATCATTATTAGCTTCCTCGCTAATTGGTGTAGTAGTCATAGGAACAGATTCCTGTGATGAACTACTTTCCAATAAGGGAGCAGGTACAGTTACCTCGTCAAGTTCTACTTTCCTCCCACTCACTTCTTTCGAGAAAAACTCCTTCTCTAGAAAAACTCCGAATTTAGCAACAAAAGTCTTGCCTTCAGATTTGCGATAGAAGGTGTACCCAATAGTCTCCTTTGGGTATTCTATGAAGACATATTTCTCCAATTTGGGTTTGAGCTTATTAGGATGAAACTTTTTCATATAAGCATCACAACCCCAAACTTTAAGAAACGACAACTTTGGTTTCTTGCCAAACCATAGTTCATACGGTGTCGTCTCAACGGATTTAGATGGTGCCCTATTTAACGTGAATGCAGTTGTCTCTAATGCATAACCCCAAAACGATAGTGGTAGATCGGTAAGAGACATCATAGATCGCACCATATCTAATAAAGTACGGTTATGACATTCGGACACACCATTACATTGTGGTATTCCAGGTGGCGTGAGTAGTGAAACTATTTCACATTGTTTTTAACTGAAGGCCAAACTTCTAACTCAAATACTCTTCTCTACGATCAGATCATAGAAACTTTATTTTCTTGTTATGATGATTTTCCACTTCACCCTGAAATTCTTTGAACTATTCAAATGTTTCAGACTTGTGTTTCATCAAGTAGATATACCCATATCTGCTCAAATCATCTGTGAAGGTCAGAAAACAACGATACCCGCCGCGAGCCTCAACACTCATCGGATCACATACATCACTATGTATTATTTCCAATAAGTCAGTTGCTCGCTCCATTGTTCCGGAGAACGGAGTCTTAGTCATCTTGCCCATAAGGCATGGTTAGCAAGCATCAAGTGATTCATAATCAAGTGATTCCAAAAGCCCATCAGCATGGAGTTTCTTCATGCGCTTTATACCAATATGACCTAAACGGCAGTGCCACAAATAAGTTGCACTATCATTATTAACTTTGCATCTTTTGGTTTCAATATTATGATTATGTGTATCACTATGATCGAGATCCAACGAACTATTTTCATTGGTATGTAATTATATAAGGTTTTATTCATGTAAACAGAACAACAATTTATTCTCTTACTTAAATGAATAACCGTATTATAATAAACATGATCAAATCATATTCATGCTCAACACAAACGCCAAATAACATTTATTTAGGTTCAACACTAATCCCGAAAGTATAGGGAGTGTG
This sequence comes from Triticum aestivum, assembly GCF_018294505.1. Classification (NCBI taxonomy): domain Eukaryota; kingdom Viridiplantae; phylum Streptophyta; class Magnoliopsida; order Poales; family Poaceae; genus Triticum; species Triticum aestivum. Next base: position 126,636,224 of record NC_057797.1, read on the forward strand.
CGATGATGATCATATCAATCTTGGAACTACTTCCAACACACATCGTCACTTCACCCTTAACTAGTATCTGTTCATTCTGCAACTCCTGTTTTGAGTTACTACTCTTAGCAACTGAACTAGTATCAAATACCGAGGGGTTGCTATGAACACTAGTAAAATACACATCAATAATCTGTGTATCAAATATACCTTTATTCACTTTGCCATCCTTCTTATCCGCCAAATACTTGGGGTAGTTCCGCTTCCAGTGACCAGTCCCTTTGCAGTAGAAGCACTTAGTCTCAGGCTTAGGACCAGACTTGGGCTTCTTCACTTGAGCAGCAACTTGCTTGCTGTTTTTCTTGAAGTTTCCCTTTTTTTCCTTTGCCCTTTTCTTGAAACTAGTGATCTTGTCAGCTATCAACACTTGATGCTCTTTCTTGATTTCTACCTTCATCGATTTCATTATCATGAAAAGCTCGGGAATCGTTTCCGTTATCCCTTGCATATCATAGTTCATCACGAAGTTCTACTAACATGGTGATGGTGACTAGAGAATTCTGTCAATCACTATTTTATCTGGAAGTTAACTCCCATTTGATTCAAGTGATTGTAGTACCCAGACAATCTGAGCACATGCTCACTAGTTGCGCGATTCTCCTCCATCTTTTAGCTATAGAGCTTGTTGGAGACTTCATATCTCTCAACTCGGGTATTTGCTTGAAATATTAACTTCAACTCCTGGAACATCTCATATGGTCCATGACGTTCAAAACGTCTTTGAAGTCCCGATTCTAAGCCGTTAAGCATAGTGCACTAAACTATCAAGTAGTCATTATATTGAGCTAGCCAAACATTCATAACGTCTGCATTTGCTCCTGCAATAGGTCTGTCACCTAGCGGTGCATCAAGGACATAATTCTTCTGTGCAGCAATAAGGATAATCCTCAGATCACGGATCCAATCCGCATCATTGCTACTAACATTTTCAACTTAGTTTTCTCTAGGAACATATAAAATTAAGCGGGGAGCAACATCGCGCGCTATTGATCTACAACATAGATATGCTAATACTACTAGGACTAAGTTCATGATAAATTTAAGTTCAATTAATCATATTACTTAAGAACTCCCACTTAGATAGACATCCCTCTAATATTCTAAGTGATCACGTGATCCATATCAACTAAACCATGTCCGATCATCACGTGAGATGGAGTAGTTTCAATGGTGAACATCACTATGTTGATCATATCTACTATATGATTCACGCTTGACCTTTCGGTCTCCGTGTTCCGAGGCCATATCTGTATACGCTTGGCTCGTCAAGTATAACCTGAGTATTCCACGTGTGCAACTGTTTTGCACCCGTTGTATTTGAACGTAGAGCCTATCACACCCGATCATCACGTGGTGTCTCAGCACGAAGAACTTTCGCAACGGTGCATACTCAGGGAGAACACTTCTTAATAATTAGTGAGAGATCATCTTAAAATGCTACCGTCAATCAAAGCAAGATAAGATGCATAAAAGATAAACATCACATGCAATCAATATAAGTGATATGATATGGCCATCATCATCTTGTGCTTGTGATCTCCATCTTCGAAGCACCGTTGTGATCACCATCGTCACCGGCGTGACACCTTGATCACCATCGTAGCATCGTTGTCGTCTCGCCAATCTTATGGTTCCATGACTATCGCTACCGCTTAGTGATAAAGTAAAGCATTACAGCGCAATTGCATTGCATACAATAAAGCGACAACCATATGGCTCCTGCCAGTTGCCGATAACTTGGTTACAAAACATGATCATCTCATTATAAAATTTTAGCATCATGTCTTGAGCATATCACATCACAACATGCCCTGCAAAAACAAGTTAGACGTCCTCTACTTTGTTGTTGCAAGTTTTACGTGGCTGCTATGGGCTTAAGCAAGAACCAATCTTACCTACGCATCAAAACCATAATGATAGTTTGTCAAGTTGGTGTTGTTTTAACCTTCGCAAGGACCGGGCGTAGCCACACTTGGTTCAACTAAAGTTGGAGAAACTGTCACCCGCTAGCCACCTTTGTGCAAAGCACGTCGGGAGAACCGGTCTCGCGTAAGCGTACGCATAATGTCAGGCCGGGCCGCTTCGTCCAACAATACCGCCGAACCAAAGTATGACATGTTGGTAAGCAGTATGACTTATATCGTCCACAACTCACTTGTGTTCTACTCGTGCATATAACATCAACACATAAAACCTAGGCTCTGATACCACTGTTGAGGAACGTAGTAATTTTAAAAAAATTCATACGCACACGCAAGATCATGGTGATGCATAGCAACGAGAGGTGAGAGTGTGATCTACGTACCCTTGTAGACCGACAGCGGAAGCGTTAGCACAATACGGTTGATGTAGTCGTACATCTTCACGGCCCGACCGATCAAGCACCGAAACTACGGCACCTCCGAGTTTTAGCACACGTTCAGCTCGATGACGATCCCCGGACTCCGATCCAGCAAAGTGTCGGGGAAGAGTTCCGTCAGCACGACGGCGTGGTGACGATCTTGATGTTCTACCGTCGCAGGGCTTCACCTAAGCACCGCTACAATATTATCGAGGATTGTGGTGGAAGGGGGCACCGCACACGGCTAAGAAAATGATCACGAGGATCAACTTGTGTGTTCTAGGATGCCCTCTGCCCCCGTATATAAAGGAGCCAAGGGGAGGGGGCGGCCGGCCAAGGAGGGTGCACCAAGGGGGAGTCCTACTCCCACCGGGAGTAGGACTCCCTTTTTTCCTAGTTGGAGAAGGAGAAGTGGGAAAGAGGAGGAAGAGGGAAAGGAAAAGGGGGGGCGCCGCCCCCCTCTCCTTGTCCTATTCGGACTAGGGAGGGGAGGGGCGCGCGGCCACCTCTTGTCTCCTTTCCTCTTCTCCCTTAGGGCCCATGTAGGCCCAATAACCCCCGGGGGTTCCGATAACCCCCGGTACTCCGGTAAAATCCCGATTTCACCCGGAACGATTCCGATATTCAAATATAGGCTTCCAATATATCGATCTTTATGTCTCGACCATTTCGAGACTCCTCGTCATGTCCGTGATCACATCCGGGACTCCGAACTAATTTTGGTACATCAAAACTCATAAACTCATAATATAACTGTCATCGAAACCTTAAGCGTGTGGACAGAACAATGTAGACATGACCGAGACACGTCTCCGGTCAATAACCAATAGCGGAACCTGGATGCTCATATTGGCTCCTACATATTCTACGAAGATCTTTATCGGTCAGACCGCATAACAACATACGTTGTTCCCTTTGTCATCGGTATGTTACTTGCCCGAGATTCGATCGTTGGTATCTCAATACCTAGTTCAATCTCGTTACTGGCAAGTCTATTTACTCGTTCCGTAATGCATCATCTCACAACTAACTCATTAGTTGCAATGCTTGCAAGGCTTATGTGATGTGCATTACCGAGAGGGCCCAGAGATACCTCTCCGACAATCGGAGTGACAAATCCTAATCTCAAAATACGCCAACCCAACATGTACCTTCGGAGACACCTGTAGAGGTCCTTTATAATCACCCATTTACGTTGTGACATTTGGTAGCACACAAAGTGTTCCTCCGGCAAACGGGAGTTGCATAATCTCATAGTCATAGGAACATGTATAAGTCATGAAGAAAACAATAGCAACATACTAAACGATCGGGTGCTAAGCTAATGGAATGGGTCATGTCAATCACATCATTCTTCTAATGATGTGATCCCGTTAATCAAATAACAACTCTTTTGTTCATGGTTAGGAAACATAACCATCTTCGATTAACGAGCTAGTCAAGTAGAGGCATACTAGTGACACTCTGTTTGTCTATGTATTCACACATGTATTATGTTTCCGGTTAAGCATGAATAATAAACATTTATCATGATATAAGGAAATAAATAATAACTTTATTATTGCCTCTAGGGCATATTTCCTTCAATGATGTGGACATTTTATTTTATTTTATTGCATGAAACTATGATGTAGCCATGACGAAAGTGTTTGGTTGCAACATGAGCAATGAAGTTTTTTTTAACACATTACAGACGCAGACGCTCATACACACACACCCATATGAATGCATGCGTGCGCATCCTACCCTTGTGAGCACCTCCGAGAGAATAAGCCATGTAACGCCCTCGATGCGGCTATAGCTCCCACGTGTCGAGGCACGACTTAGAGGCATAACCGCATTGAAAGCAATGTCGCAAGTCAGGCAATCATTACAACATCCCATGTAATATATAATAAAAGGGGAAGATAACATAGTTGGCTTACACTCGCCACGTCACATCAGAGTACATAAATAACATCCATCAAACAAACACTCATGGCCCGACTACGGCGCCAAAATAGAAAAGAACCCAACGTGCGACACGGTCCTGAATCGATAACCCCAACTAGGCACCGCTACTGATCATCCGGAAAAGACACATAGTATCGCTGAGAGTCCTCGTCGAACTCCCACTTGAGCTCGTAATCGTCAACTGGAGCGGAAACACCTGGACCTGCATCTGGAGTTGTAGTATCTGTGAGCCACAGGGACTCAGCAATCTCACACCCACGCGATCAAAACTATTTGAGCTCATAGGAATGGATAAGGCAAATATATGTGGAGCTGCAGCAAGCGACTAGCATATGTGGTGGCTAACTTATACGCAAAAGAGAGCGAGAAGAGAAGGCGAAGCACGAGCGAGAAGCTAAAGGAACATCCTGCGCAAGCATAACTCCAACACCGTGTCCACCTCCCGGACTCCGCCGAGAAGGGGCCATCACGGTAACACACACGGTTGTTTCATTTTAGTTAAGTTTAGTTCAAGTAATCTACAACCGGACGTTAACAAATTCCCATCTGCCCATAACCGCGGGCACGGCTTTCGAAAGATCAATCCCTGCAGGGGAGTCCCAACTTAGCCCATGACAAGCTCTCACAGTCAATGAAGGAATAGACCTCCTCCCAAGATGTTCCGATCAGACTCGGTATCTCGGTAACTCAAGACACTTCGACAGGTTAAAACAAGACCAGCAACACCGCCCGAATGTGCCGACAAATCCCGATAGGAGCTGCACATATCTCTTTCTCAGGGCACACTCAGATTGTCTTAGGTACGGGTAGGCCAGCCCAGAGTTGCCCCTGGTAGCCACCGGTAGCTGACAGGTGGACCAACACTCAGAGGAGCACTGGCCCGGGGGGGTAAAATAAGATGACCTTTGAGTCTGCAGAACCCAAGGGAAAGAAAATGCTAGGTGGCAAATGGTAAAACCAAGGTTGGGCATTGCTGGACAAGCTTTAATCAAGGCGAAATATCAAGGGGTTCCCATTATAACCCAACCGCATAAGGGACGCAACAATCCGGGAACATAACACCGATATGACGGAAACTAGGGCGGCAAGAGTGGAACAAAACACTAGGCGAGAGGCCGAGCCTTCCACCCTTTACCAAGTATATAGATGCATTAAGATAACATAGCAATATAGTGATATCCCAACCAGTAAATAAATGTTCCAACAAGGAACGACTCCAATCTTCACCTGCAACTAACAACGCTATAAGAAGGGCTGAGCAAAGCAGTAACATAGCCAATCAACGGTTTGCTAGGACAATGGTGGGTTAGAGGTTCAACATGGCAATTGGGAGGCTGACAAGCAAAAGGTAGGCATCGTAGCAGTGGCAAAGCAAAAGAGCGAGCAAACTAGCATAGCAAAGATAGTAGTGATTTCGAGGGTATGATCATCTTGCCTGCACAGTTGTCAGAGTTGACTGGATCCTCACAAGCAAACTCAACGGGCTCCTTGGTAGCGAACTCGTCTCCCGGCTCTACCCAACAAGACAAACAAGCAACAAGGATACAATCAACCACGGGCAAGACCAAGCAATATGATGAAACGACGATATACTATGCGGGATGCGATGCGGGATGCAAAATGCAAGATATGACAGGAAATGCATGAACCTGGCATCAACTTGGAAAACCAAGTGTGCCACTGGATAGAGGGGATGAAATCGCTTGAAAACGATATAAAGATCATTGGAATCGGAGCTACGGTTTGGAAATGGCAAGCGTTTTAAGATATGACACCGGTATGCGATTTACAGCAAGTAGGCATCTAAATGCAACGAAATGAACATGCTACAGCCACCAAACATGAAAACAAAATACATGGCAGTGATGTACACAAGATGGTTGACAAAACACTAGCACTGAGCCATAGGCAAATTCATCCATTAAGAGGTTCAAACAAGCATGGCTAAAACGCAAATGCAAAACAGATTTCCAGACTTAGTGAAATTAACACTAGTCTGAAATTTCAGATCACGATGCTCTCTTCGGAGCAGCAAAACAACATGATAGAAAACCTGAACATGACAAGTAAGAACATGTCATGGAGCTACTCAACAAGCTTAACAAAACACCCAAAGTGACCTGGGGCCAAAAGGGTTCACAAAATACTCTACCGAGCTCACGAACATAGCTCGAACACAATCAGTTTTCAGACTTAGTGAAAACTGAGACACGCTGAAATATAACTCACGAAGGCATGTAAACAAGCTCGATGCACTCACTACGGTGCAAGTCATGGCAAGGAAAGCATATAACCAGCAAGAAGGCACAATGTGCTAGCTACTCATGGCAAGAACGAAGGCATAGCATGCATGGAACACTAACGGTAGCATCGGCAAAATCGCAAACAAGTTGACGATCTGCCCAGATTAACAACGAAGCAAAAGTTGAGCTCGATTGAGTCAACCTAGAGCACTCCACATATGTAAACAAAGACATGGATGGATATAGCATAACATAAATATCAAAACTCCCTTACTGATCATCCTCAAAAGAGGCACGGATCACTAGGAAACAAGCTGGACATATAGCATCATGAACTAAAATATCCCAGACTTAATGAAAATCACTAAGTCCCTGAAATCAGCAATCTCAGGTACCTCTCTTCGCAAGCTTGCACAAGACAACACACACATCCTAAAAATGCATGGGTGGCGCCTCTTGAAAGAAGACAAAATGCTTAACAATTTATCCCAAAGGAGCACAGGCATATCACGCACGAATTAAACATAGCAAAAATGACAAAAGTGCATGATGAACTAACGGATCTGCAATTTAACTCACGAAGCCTCCTTCTAACAGCATTTTGGGCATGAAGATGACCTCAAATGCAAATGATGCAATGGAATGAAATGATGTACATGTCGAGGCGAAGATTTTGATATCTCATATGCCCAAAACGGATCTACGGTTGCAAAGATACAAGCAGTCAAAGTTAGCACGAAAAAATTAGGGTTTCGGGGGAGAGAGGTCAACCGATGCCCAGATCCAGATCTGGATCGGCACGCTTCCCGAGGCGGCGCCGGAGACACTGTAGCAGCCGGAGGAGCTCGTCGCGGCTCGCCGGAGGAAGAGGGACGGCGGCATCGGGCGCCGGGGCGACGAGGGGCGGAGGCGGTGGCGGAGAGCGGGGGCGGCGGCGTAGTGGCTTCGGCCA
>NC_057797.1:126644042-126653551 GCF_018294505.1 Triticum aestivum
CGCGGGCTAGCGGCGTGGTCGGCGAAGTGGTCCGGCGCCACGTGGCGCGACCCGGCTGGCTGAGGCGGGCGGCGGCGGACGTTGTCCGTCCAGGGGCGGACACGTCCGTCGGCGCGGTGGAGGACGATGATCTGTTTTTTTAACTAGGGTTTCGGACGGGGGAAGAAGAGATCCGAATGGAGGGGGTATTAATAGGCATAAGTGGAGCTAGGAGAGTCCAAATGAGGTGCGGTTTTCGCCCACACGATCGTGATCGAACGCTCTAGGGCATGGAGCAGAGTTTGGTGGGTTTTGGGCCAAATTTGGGGGGTGTTGGGCTGCAACACACACGAGGCCTTTTCGGTCCCTCGGTTAACCGTTGGAGTATCAAACGAAGTCCAAATGATACGAAACTTGACAGGCGATCTACCGGTAGTAAACCAAGGCCGCTTGGCAAGTCTCGGTCCAATCCGGAAATGTTTAATTCCCAAACACGAAAGGAAGCTAGAGATGACCACCGGAGGAGAACGAAGCGTCGGAATGCAAAACGGACAACGGGGAAAATGCTCGAATGCATGAGTTGACCAAGTATGCAAATGCAATGCACGAGATGACATGATAAGAGATGCGCGAAAAAGAAAACAACACACGGAGACAAAGACCCAAACCCGAGAAATAAATATAACTTAGCGCCGGAGACGACAAGAGTTGGATACAAATATGGAAAGTATATCTGGGGCGTTACAACACTCCACCACTACGAAAAGATCTCGTCCCGAGATCTAGGACTGAAAGAACTCCGGGTACTCAGAACGGAGGTGATCCTCGCGTTCCCAGGTAGCTTCACGGTCGGAATGGTGAGACCACTTGACTTTGATAAATTTGATTGACTTGTTGCGAGTCTTGCGTTCAGTCTCTTCAAGAATAGCAACTGGGTGCTCACGATAAGAGAGATCTTCTTGGAGCTCAATGTCCTCGAAGTTGACGGTGCGGTCAGGAGTCTTGAAGCACTTTCGAAGCTGAGAGACATGGAACACATCATGAACATTTGCAAAGTTTGAAGGAAGCTCGAGTTGATAGGCGAGGTCGCCTCTCTTGCTGACAATCTTGAAAGGTCCCACGTATCTAGGGGCAAGCTTCCCTTTGATACCGAAGCGACGAGTACCTTTCATGGGAGAGACGCGGAGGTAAACATGATCTCCGATCTCGAAAGCCAAATCACGGTGCTTACTATCATAGTAGCTCTTCTGGCGGGATTGAGCTGCTTTGAGGTTATCACGAATGACTTTGCACATTTCTTCTGCTTCTGTGATTAAGTCATTACCCAGCAGCTGACGTTCACCGGTTTCAGACCAGTTGAGAGGGGTACGGCACTTCCTGCCATACAGAATTTCAAAAGGGGCCTTGCCCGAACTTGCTTGAAAGTTGTTGTTGTAAGAGAATTCAGCATAAGGAAGACAGTCCTCCCACTTCATGCTGAAGGAGATCACACAAGCCCTGAGCATATCTTCAAGAATTTGGTTGACACGCTCGACTTGACCGCTTGTTTGAGGATGGAAAGCTGTGCTGAAGCGGATGTTGGTGCCCATGGCTTTCTTAAAAGAATCCCAAAACTTAGAGGTAAAGATGCTGCCACGGTCTGAAGATATCACTTGAGGAATACCGTGCAGAGAGACAATGCGAGAGGTATAGAGTTCCGCCAATTGAGCTGCAGTGATCGACTCTTTGATAGGCAGAAAATGAGCCACTTTGGTGAGCTTGTCGATGACAACGAAGATAGCATCATTGCCACGCTTGGACTTTGGAAACCCAGTCACGAAGTCCATTTCAATGTGGTCAAACTTCCATTCTGGAATGGCAAGAGGTTGGAGGAGACCAGCTGGCCTTTGGTGTTCTGCCTTCACTCTTCTGCAGACATCACATTCATTCACGAATTGAGCGATCTCGCGCTTCATTCGAGTCCACCAATAAGCTTGCTTGAGGTCCTGATACATCTTCGTACTCCCAGGGTGGATGGAGAGGAGAGAGTTGTGAGCCTCGTTCATGATCACGTTACGAAGTTCACCTTTGGGCACAACAATTCGATCCTCGAAGAAGAGAGTGTCCTTGTCATCAAGTCGGTAGCACTTGTACTTGGACTGACTCTTTGCAATACCAATCTTCACCTTCTTCACCATATCATCAAGAAGCTGGGCTTGGCGAATCTGGTCTTCCAAGGTAGGAGAAACTTGAAGGTTAGAGAGGAAACCTTGAGGAACAACTTGCAGATTAAGTTTGCGGAAAGCTTCACAAAGCTCGGGTTGATAAGGCTTGAGAATCAGACTGTTGCAATATGCTTTTCTGCTCAAAGCGTCAGCAATCACATTAGCCTTGCCTGGAGTATACTCAATACTCGGAACTCACTCTTGAATCATTTCGACCCATCGAGTCTGCCTGAGGTTGAGATTAGGCTGAGTGAAGATGTACTTGAGACTCTTGTGATCAGTGAAAATGTCCACTTTCCTTCCCAATAGAAGATGTCTCCAAGTCAACAAAGCGTGCACAACTGCCGCCAACTCGAGATCATGAGTGGGGTAGTTCTTCTCATTAGGTTTCAACTGGCGAGAGGTATAAGCAACAACTTTCTTCTCTTGCATCAGTACAGCACCGAGACCTTGGAGAGAGGCATCACAAAAGACCTCGTACGGCTTGGTTTCATCAGGCGGAGTCAGAACTGGAGCAGTGATCAATTTCTCTTTCAAAGTGTTGAAAGAAATATCACACTCCGGAGACCAAACGTACTTGACGTGCTTCTGAAGAAGATTTGAGAGAGGCTTGGCGATCTTAGAAAAGTTTTCAACGAATCTTCTGCAATAGCTTGCGAGACCGAGGAAACTACGGAGTTGCTTCACGTTCTGAGGAGGTTCCCAATTCACAATTGCAGACACCTTCTCAGGATTCACGGAAATGCCCTTGGCAGAGATGATATGACCAAGATAAAGAACCTCATCGAGCCAAAATTCACACTTGGAGAACTTGGCGTAGAACTGATGTTCCCTGAGCTTGTCAAGAACCAAACGCAAGTGCTTGGCATGATCTTCCTTGTTCTTCGAGAAAACCAGAATGTCGTCGAGATAGACCAAAACGAATTCATTGGTGTAGGGGTTGAAGATGAAGTTCATCATGCGAGAGAACGTCGGAGGAGCGTTGGCGAGGCCAAAAGACATGACGGTATATTCATATGAACCAAAGCTTGTTCTGAACGCCGTCTTGGGAATATCTTGCTCACGAATACGAATCTGATGATAACCCATACGGAGATCAAGCTTGGAGAATACTTGAGCACCCTTGAGTTGTTCGAACAGCTCATTGATGTTGGGAAATGGGTATTTGTTCTTGATGGTCTTCTTGTTTACTGGACGGTAATCAACACAAAGTCGACTCGATCCATCCTTCTTCTTCACAAAAAGAACACCACAACCCCACGGAGAAGTACTAGGCCGGATGAGACCCAATCTTTCTTGCTCATCGAGTTGTTTCTTCAACTCCTTCAACTCTTCGGGGCCGAGCTTGTAAGGACGTTTGCACACAGGTTCCGTGCCAGGCTCAAGTTCGATAACGAATTCAACTGGCCGGTGCGGAGGCATTCCTGGGAGCTCTTCTGGAAAGACGTCTTGATATTCACAAACGACAGGAATTTGAGAGATGGCATCCAATTCACCCTTCTCATTGAGAGAAAACAACCGGATGGTATTATCCCGAGCGGCAAAGACAATGACATCTTCAGACGAATGAGTCAGTTGAATCTGCCTGGCTGCACAATCAAGCTGAGCTTTATGCTTAGACAGCCAGTCCATCCCGAGAATAAGATCGATACCCGAGTTGCCAAGAACCGTAGGAGAAGCCAAGAACTTGTAGTCACCCAGAGTGATAGAAACATCCGGAACGATGGAGTTAGCCTGCATGCGCTTACCGGGAGAGACAACTGCTAAAGGACTAGGCAAAATTTGCAAAGGCAACCCATGCTTAGATGAAAATGGTCTCGAGATGAAACAATGCGATGCACCCGTGTCAAAAAGAACATTTGCAGGAATATCATTAACAGGAAGGTTACCCATGATCACATCTGACGAGTCCTCTGCCTGAGCTGCATTCATCAAGTTGACCTTGGCGGACTTGGGGTTATGCTTGACCACAGCTGTACTTGCCGATCTGACAGGAGGAGGAGGAGGAAGACGCCTCTGGTTGGTACACTTGTTGGCATAGTGACCCTTCTGTTGGCACTTGTTGCACGTGACCTCTGAAAGCGGACGGTGATACGGAGCACTCGATCTTGGCGCTTGAGACGAAGACTTGTTCTGAAAGCCTGGGTTGGGTGGGTGGGAGAAACCACTGCCACCTTTGCTCTTCTGCTGAAACGGCTGACGGAACGGAGGAGGAGGAAGCCAGTACTTCTGCTGCTTGACCACTTGAGTAGAGGAAGACGGAGTAACATCTCTGGCACGCTTCCTGGAAGCATCACACCTCAACTGAGCAGCCTCTTGCTTCAGTGCCATGTTGTAGAACTCATCGTATCTCAACGGCTCAAAGAGGACAAGAGCGAGCTGAATTTCCTCACGAAGACCACCCCTGAACTGATAGATCATGCTCTTCTCATCAGGAACATCCTGCTTGGCAAAACGGGCGAGCTTCTGGAACAACTTGTTGTAGTCATAGACAGACAAAGAGCCTTGCTTCAGATTGCGGAATTCCTGACGCTTACTCTCAACCACACTTTGAGGGATGTGATGAGCGCGGAAATCTTGACGAAAATCATTCCAAGTGATAACACGTCCACCTCTGGAATCCTTGTACTGCTGGAACCATTCTGCAGCCTGATCTTTGAGCTGGAAAGAAGCGAACTTGACGAAATCTTCAGGCCTGACGTTGCTGCATTCAAAATGCTTGCCCAGATCCACTAGCCAATCGTCAGCATCGGTAGCCTCAACACAACCGCTGAACGTCTTTGGGCCATTAGCAAGGAACTGGTTCAGTGTAGCAAAGTGGTGCTGATTGTGGCCTTGATTCTCTTGACTGCCTTGATTGCGCTCTTGTAGAATTTGCATGATCAACTGTGTGTTTGCATTAGTAGCGGCCATCACAGCTTGCCATGCTTCCGGAGGAGGCGGAGGTGGAGGCGGATCAGGATTCGGAGTCGTGCGCGTTGGAGGAGCCATCCTGAAGAGGTTGACCACCATTAGCACATTGATAGACAACAATATAGAAGCTGAATCCAACGGAATGAAAATTGCAACATATAGTCTTCACATCCGAACAAAATGAACGAATGCATTCCTCTTCAAATGGTCACATATCCATAAATTGCGAAGCCACGAAGAATTAAGGTAGAGAAACAATTCAACAAGGTACGGATCAAGAACGAATAATCGGTAAGAAAACCCAATCTCAAACCAATATCCGTGGAAGAAGAACTAGAGCTACTAGAATTCCCACCTATGAAATTCCCGAACCTTTCTGGTTATGCAATCAGGTGTTGGGGATACAGGGGAAGCACAATATCTCACCCAAACTAGCAAATCCTACATCCAGCTATATCCATCCTTCAACACATAACCAGGAAAACTTCGGAAACCATCTATCTCAACCTTCGAAAAGCATCCGTTATACAAGTTATGGCGATACTCCCGAACTCCCGCCCCAGTACTGGGTGGCGTCGAGGTTATCTCACCAACGAACTGCATAAAGGAGATTTCCGATGTCGCGCACATATCTCAAGTATACCAGAATTGCAACGATAAAATTGTGACGACAACACCTCGGAGCTCAACTCCCCGGGACACTGCCACAACCCCTAAAGACAGGAGGCACCAAGAACAATGTTCTCGTCACAAAACCATCGGAACAAATCCAAAATACTCGCGTGATCCTAAAATTTTTTTTTAGTGAAATTTGAGAAGAGAAGAGTCAAAACTCTACGCCAGGATGCCTTACCAGAGCGATGAGGAGACTGGGAAGTAAAAAGAATTCCTAAGCTCTCCGATATATAATTCCTAAGGACTCAAAACATTTTTCTAGACACAACTCGGCTGCTAAAAACGATCAAGCAATGGGGCTCCTAAGGTCGGGGAAGGCTCTGATTACCAACTTGTAACGCCCTCGATGCGGCTATAGCTCCCACGTGTCGAGGCACGACTTAGAGGCATAACCGCATTGAAAGCAATGTCGCAAGTCAGGCAATCATTACAACATCCCATGTAATATATAATAAAAGGGGAAGATAACATAGTTGGCTTACACTCGCCACGTCACATCAGAGTACATAAATAACATCCATCAAACAAACACTCATGGCCCGACTACGGCGCCAAAATAGAAAAGAACCCAACGTGCGACACGGTCCTGAATCGATAACCCCAACTAGGCACCGCTACTGATCATCCGGAAAAGACACATAGTATCGCTGAGAGTCCTCGTCGAACTCCCACTTGAGCTCGTAATCGTCAACTGGAGCGGAAACACCTGGACCTGCATCTGGAGTTGTAGTATCTGTGAGCCACAGGGACTCAGCAATCTCACACCCACGCGATCAAAACTATTTGAGCTCATAGGAATGGATAAGGCAAATATATGTGGAGCTGCAGCAAGCGACTAGCATATGTGGTGGCTAACTTATACGCAAAAGAGAGCGAGAAGAGAAGGCGAAGCACGAGCGAGAAGCTAAAGGAACATCCTGCGCAAGCATAACTCCAACACCGTGTCCACCTCCCGGACTCCGCCGAGAAGGGGCCATCACGGTAACACACACGGTTGTTTCATTTTAGTTAAGTTTAGTTCAAGTAATCTACAACCGGACGTTAACAAATTCCCATCTGCCCATAACCGCGGGCACGGCTTTCGAAAGATCAATCCCTGCAGGGGAGTCCCAACTTAGCCCATGACAAGCTCTCACGGTCAACGAAGGAATAGACCTCCTCCCAAGACGTTCCGATCAGACTCGGTATCTCGGTAACTCAAGACACTTCGGCAGGTTAAAACAAGACCAGCAACACCGCCCGAATGTGCCGACAAATCCCGATAGGAGCTGCACATATCTCTTTCTCAGGGCACACTCAGATTGTCTTAGGTACGGGTAGGCCAGCCCAGAGTTGCCCCTGGTAGCCACCGGTAGCTGACAGGTGGACCAACACTCAGAGGAGCACTGGCCCGGGGGGGTAAAATAAGATGACCTTTGAGTCTGCAGAACCCAAGGGAAAGAAAAGGCTAGGTGGCAAGTGGTAAAACCAAGGTTGGACATTGCTGGACAAGCTTTAATCAAGGCGAAATATCAAGGGGTTCCCATTATAACCCAACCGCGTAAGGGACGCAACAATCCGGGAACATAACACCGATATGACGGAAACTAGGGCGGCAAGAGTGGAACAAAACACTAGGCGAGAGGCCGAGCCTTCCACCCTTTACCAAGTATATAGATGCATTAAGATAACATAGCAATATAGTGATATCCCAACCAGTAAATAAATGTTCCAACAAGGAACGGCTCCAATCTTCACCTGCAACTAACAACGCTATAAGAAGGGCTGAGCAAAGCAGTAACATAGCCAATCAACGGTTTGCTAGGACAATGGTGGGTTAGAGGTTCAACATGGCAATTGGGAGGCTGACAAGCAAAAGGTAGGCATCGTAGCAGTGGCAAAGCAAAAGAGCGAGCAAACTAGCATAGCAAAGATAGTAGTGATTTCGAGGGTATGATCATCTTGCCTGCACAGTTGTCAGAGTTGACTGGATCCTCACAAGCAAACTCAACGGGCTCCTCGGTAGCGAACTCGTCTCCCGGCTCTACCCAACAAGACAAACAAGCAACAAGGATACAATCAACCACGGGCAAGACCAAGCAATATGATGAAACGACGATATACTATGCGGGATGCGATGCGGGATGCAAAATGCAAGATATGACAGGAAATGCATGAACCTGGCATCAACTTGGAAAACCAAGTGTGCCACTGGATAGAGGGGATGAAATCGCTTGAAAACGATATAAAGATCATTGGAATCGGAGCTACGGTTTGGAAATGGCAAGCGTTTTAAGATATGACACCGGTATGTGATTTACAGCAAGTAGGCATCTAAATGCAACGAAATGAACATGCTACAGCCACCAAACATGAAAACAAAATACATGGCAGTGATGTACACAAGATGGTTGACAAAACACTAGCACTGAGCCATAGGCAAATTCATCCATTAAGAGGTTCAAACAAGCATGGCTAAAACGCAAATGCAAAACAGATTTTCAGACTTAGTGAAATTAACACTAGTCTGAAATTTCAGATCACGATGCTCTCTTCGGAGCAGCAAAACAACATGATAGAAAACCTGAACATGACAAGTAAGAACATGTCATGGAGCTACTCAACAAGCTTAACAAAACACCCAAAGTGACCTGGGGCCAAAAGGGTTCACAAAATACTCTACCGAGCTCACGAACATAGCTCGAACACAATCAGTTTTCAGACTTAGTGAAAACTGAGACACGCTGAAATATAACTCACGAAGGCATGTAAACAAGCTCGATGCACTCACTACGGTGCAAGTCATGGCAAGGAAAGCATATAACCAGCAAGAAGGCACAATGTGCTAGCTACTCATGGCAAGAACGAAGGCATAGCATGCATGGAACACTAACGGTAGCATCGGCAAAATCGCAAACAAGTTGACGATCTGCCCGGATTAACAACGAAGCAAAAGTTGAGCTCGATTGAGTCAACCTAGAGCACTCCACATATGTAAACAAAGACATGGATGGATAGAGCATAACATAAGTATCAAAACTCCCTTACTGATCATCCTCAAAAGAGGCACGGATCACTAGGAAACAAGCTGGACATATAGCATCATGAACTAAAATATCCCAGACTTAATGAAAATCACTAAGTCCCTGAAATCAGCAATCTCAGGTACCTCTCTTCGCAAGCTTGCACAAGACAACACACACATCCTAAAAACGCATGGATGGCGCCTCTGGAAAGAAGACAAAATGCTTAACAATTCATCCCAAAGGAGCACAGGCATATCACGCACGAATTAAACATAGCAAAAATGACAAAAGTGCATGGTGAACTAACGGATCTGCAATTTAACTCACGAAGCCTCCTTCTAACAGCATTTTGGGCATGAAGATGACCTCAAATGCAAATGATGCAATGGAATGAAATGATGTACATGTCGAGGCGAAGATTTTGATATCTCATATGCCCAAAACGGATCTACGGTTGCAAAGATACAAGCAGTCAAAGTTAGCACGAAAAAATTAGGGTTTAGGGGGAGAGAGGTCAACCGATGCCCAGATCCAGATCTGGATCGGCACGCTTCCCGAGGCGGCGCCGGAGACACTGTAGCAGCCGGAGGAGCTCGTCGCGGCTCGCCGGAGGAAGAGGGACGGCGGCGTCGGGCGCCGGGGCGACGAGGGGCGGAGGCGGCGGCGGAGAGCGGGGGCGGCGGCGTAGTGGCTTCGGCCACCGGAGTCGCTGGACGGGGCGGCAGGGCGCTCC